>NW_027596769.1:0-162209 GCF_964194155.1 Cetorhinus maximus | reverse complement strand
AGTTAAGGGTCGTTGGGCAGAGAGCAGACAGTGGGAGTTAAGGGTCGTTGGGCAGAGAGCAGACAGTGGGAGTTAAGGGTCGTTGGGCAGAGAGTGGACAGTGAGAGTTAAGGGTTTTTGGGCAGAGAGCGGGCAGTGGGAGTTAAGGATCGTTGGGCAGAGAGCAGACAGTGGGAGTTAAGGGTCGTTGGGCAGAGAGCAGACAGTGGGAGTTAAGTGTCGTTGGGCAGAGAGCAGACAGTGGGAGTTAAGGGTCGTTGGGGAGAGAGCAGACAGTGGAAGTTAAGTGTCGTTGTGCAGAGAGCGGACAGTGGGTGTTAAGGGTTGTTGGGCAGAGAGCGGACAGTGGGAGTAAAGGATCGTTGGGCAGAGAGCAGACAGTGGGAGTTAATGGTCGTTGGGAAGAGAGCAGAGAGTGTGAGTAAAGGATCGTTGGGCAGAGAGCGGACAGTGGGTGTTAAGGATCGTTGCACAGAGAGAGGACAGTGGGAGTCCAGGATCGTTGGGCAGAGAGCAGACAGTGGGAGTTAAGGATCGTTGGGCAGAGAGCGGACAGCGGGAGTTAAGAATCGTTGGGCAGAGAGCAGCCAGTGTGAGTTAAGGATCGTTGGGCAGAGAGGAGAAAGTGGGAATTAAAGCTCGTTGGGCAGAGAGCGGACAGTGGGAGTTTAGGATCGTTGGGCAAAGAGCAGACAGTGGGAGTTAAGGGTCATTGGGCAGAGAGCAGAAAGTGGGAGTTAAGGATCGTTGGGCAGAGAGCGGACAGTGGGAGTTAAGGGTCGTTGGACAGAGAGCAGATAGTGGGAGTTAAGGGTCGTTGGGCAGAGAGTAGGCAGTGGGAGTTAAGGATCGTTGGGCAGAGAGCGGACAGTGGGAGTTAAGGGTCGTAGCGCAGAGGCGGACAGTGGGAGTTAAGGGTCGTTGGGCAGAGAGCAGACAGTGAGAGTTAACGATCGTTGGGCAGAGAGCGGACAGCGGGAGTTGAGAATCGTTGGGCAGAGAGCAGACTGTGGGAGTAAAGGGTCCTAGGGCAGAGAGCAGACAGTGGGAGTTAAGGATCGTTGGGCAGAGAGCGGACAGCGGGAGTTAAGGATCGTTGGGCAGAGAGCAGACAGTGGGAGTAAAGAATCGTTGGGCAGAGAGCATACAGTGGGAGTAAAGGGTCATAGGGCAGACAGCAGACAGTGGGAGTCCAGGATCGTTGGGCAGAGAGCAGACAGTGGGTGTTAATGATCGTTGGACAGAGAGGGGACAGTGGGAGTTAAGGATCGTTGGGCAGAGAGCGGACAGTGGGTGTTCAGGATCGTTGGTCGGAGAGCAGACAGTGGGAGTTAAGCGTCGTTGCGCAGAGGCGGACAGTGGGAGTTAAGGATCGTTGCACAGAAGACCAAAGTGGGTGTTAAGGGTCGTTGGGCAGAGAGCAGACAGTGGGAGTTAAGGGGTCGTTGGGCAGAAAGCAGACAGTGGGAGTTAAGAATCGTTGGGCAGAGAGCAGACAGTGGGAGTAAAGAGTCCTAGGGCAGAGAGCAGACAGTGGGAGTTAAGGATCGTTAGCAGAGAGTAGACAGCGGGAGTTAAGGATCGTTGGGCAGTGAGCAGACAGTGGGAGTTAAGGATCTTTGGGCAGAGAGGAGAAAGTGGGAATTAAAGCTCGTTGGGCAGAGAGTGGACAGTGGGAGGTTAGGATCGTTGGGCAGAGAGCAGACAGTGGGAGTTAAGGGTCACTGGGCAGAGAGCAGAAAGTGGGAGTTAAGGATCGTTGGGCAGAGAGCGGACAGTGGGAGTTAAGGGTCGTTGGGCAGAGAGCAGACGGTGGGAGTTAAGGGTCGTTGGGCAGAGAGTGGACAATGAGAGTTAAGGGTTTTTGGGCCCAGACCTGGCAGTGGGAGTTAAGGGTCGTTGGGCAGTGAGCAGACAGTGGGAGTTAAGGATCTTTGGGCAGAGAGGAGAAAGTGGGAATTAAAGCTCGTTGGGCAGAGAGTGGACAGTGGGAGGTTAGGATCTTTGGGCAGAGAGCAGACAGTGGGAGTTAAGGGTCATTGGGCAGAGAGCAGAAAGTGGGAGTTAAGGATCGTTGGGCAGAGAGCGGACAGTGGGAGTTAAGGGTCGTTGGGCAGAGAGTAGACAGTGGGAGTTAAGGGTCGTTGGTCAGAGAGTGGACAATGAGAGTTAAGGGTTTTTGGGCCCAGAACTGGCAGTGGGAGTTAAGGGTCATTGGGCAGAGAGCAGATAGTGGGAGTTAAGGGTCGTTGGGCAGAGAGCGGACAGTGGGAGTTAAGGGTCGTTGGGCAGAGAGCAGACAGCGGGAGTAAAGGGGTCGTTGGGCAGAAAGCAGACAGTGAGAGTTAAGGGTCGTTGCGCAGAGGCGGACAGTGGGAGTTAAGGGTCGTTGGGCAGAGAGCAGACAGTGGGAGTTAACGATCGTTGGGCAGAGAGCGGACAGCGGGAGTTGAGAATCGTTGGGCAGAGAGCAGACTGTGGGAGTAAAGGGTCCTAGGGCAGAGAGCAGACAGTGGGAGTTAAGGATCGTTGGGCAGAGAGCGGACAGCGGGAGTTAAGGATCGTTGGGCAGAGAGCAGACAGTGGGAGTGAAGGATCGTTGGGCAGAGTGGAGAAAGTGGGAATAAAAGCTCGTTGGACAGAGAGTGGACAGTGGGAGTTTAGGATCGTTGGGCAGAGATCAGACAGTGGGAGTTAAGTGTCATTGGGCAGAGAGCAGAAAGTGGGAGTTAAGGATCGTTGGGCAGAGAGCGGACAGTGGGAGTTAAGGGTCGTTGGGCAGAGAGCAGATAGTGGGAGTTAAGGGTCGCTGGGCAGAGAGTGGACAATGAGAGTTAAGGGTTTTTGGGCCCAGACCTGGCAGTGGGAGTTAAGGATCGTTGCGCAGATGACGAAAGTGGGAGTTAAGGGTCGTTGGGCAGAGAGCAGACAGTGGGAGTTAAGGTTCGTTGGGCAGAGAGCAGACAGTGAGAGTTAAGGGTCGTTGTGCAGAGGCGGACAGTGGGAGTTAAGGGTCGTTGGGCAGAGAGCAGACAGTGGGAGTTAAGGATCGTTGGGCAGAGAGCAGACAGCGGGAGTTAAGGATCGTTGGGCAGAGAGCAGACAGTGGGAGTTAAGAATCGTTGGGCAGAGAGCAGACAGTGGGTGTACAGGATCGTTGGGCGGAGAGCAGACAGTGGGAGTTAAGCGTCGTTGCGCAGAGGCGGACAGTGGGAGTTAAGGATCGTTGCACAGAAGACCAAAGTGGGTGTTAAGGGTCGTTGGGCAGAGAGCAGACAGTGGGAGTTAAGGGGTCGTTGGGCAGAAAGCAGACAGTGGGAGTTAAGGTTCGTTGGGCAGAGAGCAGACAGTGAGAGTTAAGGGTCGTTGTGCAGAAGCGGACAGTGGGAGTTAAGGGTCGTTGGGCAGAGAGTAGACAGTGAGAGTTAAGGATCGTTGGGCAGAGAGCGGACAGCGGGAGTTAAGGATCGTTGGGCAGAGAGCAGACAGTGGGAGTTAAGGATCGTTGGGCAGAGAGGAGAAAGTGGGAGTTAAAGATCGTTGGGCAGAGAGCGGACAGTGGGAGTTAAGGGTCATTGGGCAGAGAGCAGAAAGTGGGAGTTAAGGATCGTTGGGCAGAGAGCGGACAGTGGGAGTTAAGGGTCGTTGGGCAGAGAGCAGACAGTGGGAGTTAAGGGTCGTTGGGCAGAGAGCTGACAGTGGGAGTTAAGGGTCGTTGGGCAGAGAGTGGACAGTCGGAGTTAAGGGTCGTTGGGCAGAGAGCAGACAGTGGGAGTTAAGGGTCGTTGGGCAGAGAGTGGACAATGAGAGTTAAGGGTTTATGGGCCCAGACCTAGCAGTGAGAGTTAAGGGTCGCTGGGCAGAGAGCAGATAGTGGGAGTTAAGGATCGTTGGGCGGAGAGCGGACAGTGGGTGTTCAGGATCGTTGGTCGGAGAGCAGACAGTGGGAGTTAAGCGTCGTTGCGCAGAGGCGGAGAGTGGGAGCTAAGGATCGTTGCGCAGAAGACGAAAGTGGGAGTTAAGGGTCGTTGGGCAGAGAGCAGACACTGGGAGTTAAGGGGTCATTGGGCAGAAAGCAGACAGTGAGAGTTAAGGGTCGTTGCGCAGAGGCGGACAGTGGGAGTTAAGTGTCGTTGGGCAGAGAGTGGACAATGAGAGTTAAGGGTTTTTGGGCCCAGACCTGGCAGTGAGAGTTAAGGATCGTTGGGCAGAGAGCAGATAGTGGGAGTTAAGGGTCATTGGGCAGAGAGTGGGCAGTGGGAGTTAAGGGTCGTTGGGGAGAGAGCGGACAGTGGGAGTTAAGGGTCGTTGGGCAGAGAGCGGACAGTGGGAGTTAAGGGTCGTTGGGCAGAGAGCGGACAGCGGGAGTAAAGGATCGTTGGGCAGAGAGCAGACAGTGGGAGTTAATGGTCATTGGGAAGAGGGCAGAGAGTGCGAGTAAAGGATCGTTGGGCAGAGAGCGGACAGTGGGTGTTAATGATCGTTGGACAGAGAGAGGACAGTGGGAGTCCAGGATCGTTGGGCAGAGAGCAGACAGTGGGTGTTAATGATCGTTGGACAGAGAGGGGACAGTGGGAGTTAAGGATCGTTGGGCAGAGAGCGGACAGTGGGTGTTCAGGATCGTTGGTCGGAGAGCAGACAGTGGGAGTTAAGCGTCGTTGCGCAGAGGCGGACAGTGGGAGTTAAGGATCGTTGCACAGAAGACCAAAGTGGGTGTTAAGGGTCGTTGGGCAGAGAGCAGACAGTGGGAGTTAAGGGGTCGTTGGGCAGAAAGCAGACAGTGGGAGTTAAGAATCGTTGGGCAGAGAGCAGACAGTGGGAGTAAAGAGTCCTAGGGCAGAGAGCAGACAGTGGGAGTTAAGGATCGTTAGCAGAGAGTAGACAGCGGGAGTTAAGGATCGTTGGGCAGTGAGCAGACAGTGGGAGTTAAGGATCTTTGGGCAGAGAGGAGAAAGTGGGAATTAAAGCTCGTTGGGCAGAGAGTGGACAGTGGGACGTTAGGATCGTTGGGCAGAGAGCAGACAGTGGGAGTTAAGGGTCACTGGGCAGAGAGCAGAAAGTGGGAGTTAAGGATCGTTGGGCAGAGAGCGGACAGTGGGAGTTAAGGGTCGTTGGGCAGAGAGCAGACGGTGGGAGTTAAGGGTCGTTGGGCAGAGAGTGGACAATGAGAGTTAAGGGTTTTTGGGCCCAGACCTGGCAGTGGGAGTTAAGGGTCATTGGGCAGAGAGCAGATAGTGGGAGTTAAGGGTCGCTGGGCAGAGAGCGGACAGTGGGAGTTAAGGATCTTTGGGCAGAGAGGAGAAAGTGGGAATTAAAGCTCGTTGGGCAGAGAGTGGACAGTGGGAGGTTAGGATCTTTGGGCAGAGAGCAGACAGTGGGAGTTAAGGGTCATTGGGCAGAGTGCAGAAAGTGGGAGTTAAGGATCGTTGGGCAGAGAGCGGACAGTGGGAGTTAAGGGTCGTTGGGCAGAGAGCAGACAGTGGGAGTTAAGGGTCGTTGGTCAGAGAGTGGACAATGAGAGTTAAGGGTTTTTGGGCCCAGAACTGGCAGTGGGAGTTAAGGGTCATTGGGCAGAGAGCAGATAGTGGGAGTTAAGGGTCGTTGGGCAGAGAGCGGACAGTGGGAGTTAAGGGTCGTTGGGCAGAGAGCAGACAGCGGGAGTAAAGGGGTCGTTGGGCAGAAAGCAGACAGTGAGAGTTAAGGGTCGTTGCGCAGAGGCGGACAGTGGGAGTTAAGGGTCGTTGGGCAGAGAGCAGACAGTGGGAGTTAACGATCGTTGGGCAGAGAGCGGACAGCGGGAGTTGAGAATCGTTGGGCAGAGAGCAGACTGTGGGAGTAAAGGGTCCTAGGGCAGAGAGCAGACAGTGGGAGTTAAGGATCGTTGGGCAGAGAGCGGACAGCGGGAGTTAAGGATCGTTGGGCAGAGAGCAGACAGTGGGAGTGAAGGATCGTTGGGCAGAGTGGAGAAAGTGGGAATAAAAGCTCGTTGGACAGAGAGTGGACAGTGGGAGTTTAGGATCGTTGGGCAGAGATCAGACAGTGGGAGTTAAGTGTCATTGGGCAGAGAGCAGAAAGTGGGAGTTAAGGATCGTTGGGCAGAGAGCGGACAGTGGGAGTTAAGGGTCGTTGGGCAGAGAGCAGATAGTGGGAGTTAAGGGTCGCTGGGCAGAGAGTGGACAATGAGAGTTAAGGGTTTTTGGGCCCAGACCTGGCAGTGGGAGTTAAGGATCGTTGCGCAGATGACGAAAGTGGGAGTTAAGGGTCGTTGGGCAGAGAGCAGACAGTGGGAGTTAAGGTTCGTTGGGCAGAGAGCAGACAGTGAGAGTTAAGGGTCGTTGTGCAGAGGCGGACAGTGGGAGTTAAGGGTCGTTGGGCAGAGAGCAGACAGTGGGAGTTAAGGATCGTTGGGCAGAGAGCAGACAGCGGGAGTTAAGGATCGTTGGGCAGAGAGCAGACAGTGGGAGTTAAGAATCGTTGGGCAGAGAGCAGACAGTGGGTGTACAGGATCGTTGGGCGGAGAGCAGACAGTGGGAGTTAAGCGTCGTTGCGCAGAGGCGGACAGTGGGAGTTAAGGATCGTTGCACAGAAGACCAAAGTGGGTGTTAAGGGTCGTTGGGCAGAGAGCAGACAGTGGGAGTTAAGGGGTCGTTGGGCAGAAAGCAGACAGTGGGAGTTAAGGTTCGTTGGGCAGAGAGCAGACAGTGAGAGTTAAGGGTCGTTGTGCAGAAGCGGACAGTGGGAGTTAAGGGTCGTTGGGCAGAGAGTAGACAGTGAGAGTTAAGGATCGTTGGGCAGAGAGCGGACAGCGGGAGTTAAGGATCGTTGGGCAGAGAGCAGACAGTGGGAGTTAAGGATCGTTGGGCAGAGAGGAGAAAGTGGGAGTTAAAGATCGTTGGGCAGAGAGCGGACAGTGGGAGTTAAGGGTCATTGGGCAGAGAGCAGAAAGTGGGAGTTAAGGATCGTTGGGCAGAGAGCGGACAGTGGGAGTTAAGGGTCGTTGGGCAGAGAGCAGACAGTGGGAGTTAAGGGTCGTTGGGCAGAGAGCTGACAGTGGGAGTTAAGGGTCGTTGGGCAGAGAGTGGACAGTCGGAGTTAAGGGTCGTTGGGCAGAGAGCAGACAGTGGGAGTTAAGGGTCGTTGGGCAGAGAGTGGACAATGAGAGTTAAGGGTTTATGGGCCCAGACCTAGCAGTGAGAGTTAAGGGTCGCTGGGCAGAGAGCAGATAGTGGGAGTTAAGGATCGTTGGGCGGAGAGCGGACAGTGGGTGTTCAGGATCGTTGGTCGGAGAGCAGACAGTGGGAGTTAAGCGTCGTTGCGCAGAGGCGGAGAGTGGGAGCTAAGGATCGTTGCGCAGAAGACGAAAGTGGGAGTTAAGGGTCGTTGGGCAGAGAGCAGACACTGGGAGTTAAGGGGTCATTGGGCAGAAAGCAGACAGTGAGAGTTAAGGGTCGTTGCGCAGAGGCGGACAGTGGGAGTTAAGTGTCGTTGGGCAGAGAGTGGACAATGAGAGTTAAGGGTTTTTGGGCCCAGACCTGGCAGTGAGAGTTAAGGATCGTTGGGCAGAGAGCAGATAGTGGGAGTTAAGGGTCATTGGGCAGAGAGTGGGCAGTGGGAGTTAAGGGTCGTTGGGGAGAGAGCGGACAGTGGGAGTTAAGGGTCGTTGGGCAGAGAGCGGACAGTGGGAGTTAAGGGTCGTTGGGCAGAGAGCGGACAGCGGGAGTAAAGGATCGTTGGGCAGAGAGCAGACAGTGGGAGTTAATGGTCGTTGGGAAGAGGGCAGAGAGTGCGAGTAAAGGATCGTTGGGCAGAGAGCGGACAGTGGGTGTTAATGATCGTTGGACAGAGAGAGGACAGTGGGAGTCCAGGATCGTTGGGCAGAGAGCAGACAGTGGGTGTTAATGATCGTTGGACAGAGAGGGGACAGTGGGAGTTAAGGATCGTTGGGCAGAGAGCGGACAGTGGGTGTTCAGGATCGTTGGTCGGAGAGCAGACAGTGGGAGTTAAGCGTCGTTGCGCAGAGGCGGACAGTGGGAGTTAAGGATCGTTGCACAGAAGACCAAAGTGGGTGTTAAGGGTCGTTGGGCAGAGAGCAGACAGTGGGAGTTAAGGGGTCGTTGGGCAGAAAGCAGACAGTGGGAGTTAAGGTTCGTTGGGCAGAGAGCAGACAGTGAGAGTTAAGGGTCGTTGCGCAGAGGCGGACAGTGGGAGTTAAGGGTCGTTGGGCAGAGAGTAGACAGTGGGAGTTAAGGATCGTTGGGCAGAGAGCGGACAGCGGAAGTTAAGGATCGTTGGGCAGAGAGCAGACAGTGGGAGTTAAGGACCGTTGGGCAGAGAGGAGAAAGTGGGAGTTAAAGATCGTTGGGCAGAGAGTGGACAGTGGGAGTTTAGGATCGTTGGGCAGAGAGCGGACAGTGGGAGTTAAGGGTCATTGGGCAGAGAGCAGAAAGTGGGAGTTAAGGATCGTTGGGCAGTGAGCAGACAGTGGGAGTTAAGGATCTTTGGGCAGAGAGGAGAAAGTGGGAATTAAAGCTCGTTGGGCAGAGAGTGGACAGTGGGAGGTTAGGATCGTTGGGCAGAGAGCAGACAGTGGGAGTTAAGGGTCATTGGGCAGAGAGCAGAAAGTGGGAGTTAAGGATCGTTGGGCAGAGAGCAGACAGTGGGAGTTAAGGGTCGTTGGACAGAGAGCAGACAGTGGGAGTTAAGGGTCGTTGGGCAGAGAGTGGACAATGAGAGTTAAGGGTTTTTGGGCCCAGACCTGGCAGTGGGAGTTAAGGGTCATTGGGCAGAGAGCAGATAGTGGGAGTTAAGGGTCGTTGGGCAGAGAGCGGACAGTGGGAGTTAAGGGTCGTTGGGCAGAGAGCAGACAGCGGGAGTAATGGATCGTTGGGCAGAGAGCAGACAGTGGGAGTTAATGGTCGTTGGGAAGAGAGCAGAGAGTGCGAGTAAAGGATGGTTGGGCAGAGAGCGGACAGTGGGTGTTAATGATCGTTGGACAGAGAGAGGACAGTGGGAGTCCAGGATCGTTGGGCAGAGAGCAGACAGTGGGTGTTCAGGATCGTTGGTCGGAGACCAGACAGCGGGAGTTAAGCGTCGTTGCGCAGAGGCGGACAGTGGGAGCTAAGGATCGTTGCGCAGAAGACGAAAGTGGGAGTTCAGGGTCGTTGGGCAGAGAGCAGACAGTGGGAGTTATGGGGTCGTTGGGCAGAAAGCAGACAGTGAGAGTTAAGGGTCGTAGCGCAGAGGCGGACAGTGGGAGTTAAGGGTCGTTGGGCAGAGAGCAGACAGTGAGAGTTAACGATCGTTGGGCAGAGAGCGGACAGCGGGAGTTGAGAATCGTTGGGCAGAGAGCAGACTGTGGGAGTAAAGGGTCCTAGGGCAGAGAGCAGACAGTGGGAGTTAAGGATCGTTGGGCAGAGAGCGGACAGCGGGAGTTAAGGATCGTTGGGCAGAGAGCAGACAGTGGGAGTGAAGGATCGTTGGGCAGAAAGGAGAAAGTGGGAATTAAAGCTCGTTGGGCAGAGAGTGGACAGTGGGAGTTTAGGATCGTTGGGCAGAGATCAGACAGTGGGAGTTAAGTGTCAATGGGCAGAGAGCAGAAAGTGGGAGTTAAGGATCGTTGGGCAGAGAGCGGACAGTGGGAGTTAAGGGTCGTTGGGAAGAGAGCAGACAGTGGGAGTTAAGGGTCGTTGGGCAGAGAGTGGACAGTGAGAGTTAAGGGTTTTTGGGCCCAGACCTGGCAGTGGGAGTTAAGGGTCGTTGCGCAGAAGACGAAAGTGGGAGTTAAGGGTCGTTGGGCAGAGAGCAGACAGTGGGAGTTAAGGTTCGTTGGGCAGAGAGCAGACAGTGAGAGTTAAGGGTCGTTGTGCAGAGAGCAGACAGTGGGAGTTCAGGATCGTTGGGCAGAGAGCGGACAGCGGGAGTTAAGGATCGTTGGGCAGAGAGCAGACAGTGGGAGTAAAGAATCGTTGGGCAGAGAGCATACAGTGGGAGTAAAGGGTCATAGGGCAGACAGCAGACAGTGGGTGTACAGGATCGTTGGGCGGAGAGCAGACAGTGTGAGTTAAGCGTCGTTGCGCAGAGGCGGACAGTGGGAGTTAAGGATCGTTGCACAGAAGACCAAAGTGGGTGTTAAGGGTCGTTGGGCAGAGAGCAGACAGTGGGAGTTAAGGGGTCGTTGGGCAGAAAGCAGACAGTGGGTGTTAAGGTTCGTTGGGCAGAGAGCAGACAGTGAGAGTTAAGGGTCGTTGCGCAGAGGCGGACAGTGGGAGTTAAGGGTCGTTGGGCAGAGAGTAGACAGTGGGAGTTAAGGATCGTTGGGCAGAGAGCGGACAGCGGGAGTTAAGGATCGTTGGGCAGAGAGCAGACAGTGGGAGTTAAGGATCGTTGGGCAGAGAGGAGAAAGTGGGAGTTAAAGATCGTTGGGCAGAGAGTGGACAGTGGGAGTTTAGGATCGTTGGGCAGAGAGCAGACAGTGGGAGTTAAGGGTCATTGGGCAGAGAGCAGAAAGTGGGAGTTAAGGATCGTTGGGCAGAGAGCGGACAGTGGGAGTTAAGGGTCGTTGGGCAGAGAGCAGACAGTGGGAGTTAAGGGTCGTTGGGCAGAGAGCAGACAGTGGGAGTTAAGGGTCGTTGGGCAGAGAGTGGACAGTGAGAGTTAAGGGTTTTTGGGCAGAGAGCGGGCAGTGGGAGTTAAGGATCGTTGGGCAGAGAGCAGACAGTGGGAGTTAAGGGTCGTTGGGCAGAGAGCAGACAGTGGGAGTTAAGTGTCGTTGGGCAGAGAGCAGACAGTGGGAGTTAAGGGTCGTTGGGGAGAGAGCAGACAGTGGAAGTTAAGTGTCGTTGTGCAGAGAGCGGACAGTGGGTGTTAAGGGTTGTTGGGCAGAGAGCGGACAGTGGGAGTAAAGGATCGTTGGGCAGAGAGCAGACAGTGGGAGTTAATGGTCGTTGGGAAGAGAGCAGAGAGTGTGAGTAAAGGATCGTTGGGCAGAGAGCGGACAGTGGGTGTTAAGGATCGTTGCACAGAGAGAGGACAGTGGGAGTCCAGGATCGTTGGGCAGAGAGCAGACAGTGGGAGTTAAGGATCGTTGGGCAGAGAGCGGACAGCGGGAGTTAAGAATCGTTGGGCAGAGAGCAGCCAGTGTGAGTTAAGGATCGTTGGGCAGAGAGGAGAAAGTGGGAATTAAAGCTCGTTGGGCAGAGAGCGGACAGTGGGAGTTTAGGATCGTTGGGCAAAGAGCAGACAGTGGGAGTTAAGGGTCATTGGGCAGAGAGCAGAAAGTGGGAGTTAAGGATCGTTGGGCAGAGAGCGGACAGTGGGAGTTAAGGGTCGTTGGACAGAGAGCAGATAGTGGGAGTTAAGGGTCGTTGGGCAGAGAGTAGGCAGTGGGAGTTAAGGATCGTTGGGCAGAGAGCGGACAGTGGGAGTTAAGGGTCGTAGCGCAGAGGCGGACAGTGGGAGTTAAGGGTCGTTGGGCAGAGAGCAGACAGTGAGAGTTAACGATCGTTGGGCAGAGAGCGGACAGCGGGAGTTGAGAATCGTTGGGCAGAGAGCAGACTGTGGGAGTAAAGGGTCCTAGGGCAGAGAGCAGACAGTGGGAGTTAAGGATCGTTGGGCAGAGAGCGGACAGCGGGAGTTAAGGATCGTTGGGCAGAGAGCAGACAGTGGGAGTAAAGAATCGTTGGGCAGAGAGCATACAGTGGGAGTAAAGGGTCATAGGGCAGACAGCAGACAGTGGGTGTACAGGATCGTTGGGCGGAGAGCAGACAGTGTGAGTTAAGCGTCGTTGCGCAGAGGCGGACAGTGGGAGTTAAGGATCGTTGCACAGAAGACCAAAGTGGGTGTTAAGGGTCGTTGGGCAGAGAGCAGACAGTGGGAGTTAAGGGGTCGTTGGGCAGAAAGCAGACAGTGGGTGTTAAGGTTCGTTGGGCAGAGAGCAGACAGTGAGAGTTAAGGGTCGTTGCGCAGAGGCGGACAGTGGGAGTTAAGGGTCGTTGGGCAGAGAGTAGACAGTGGGAGTTAAGGATCGTTGGGCAGAGAGCGGACAGCGGGAGTTAAGGATCGTTGGGCAGAGAGCAGACAGTGGGAGTTAAGGATCGTTGGGCAGAGAGGAGAAAGTGGGAGTTAAAGATCGTTGGGCAGAGAGTGGACAGTGGGAGTTTAGGATCGTTGGGCAGAGAGCAGACAGTGGGAGTTAAGGGTCATTGGGCAGAGAGCAGAAAGTGGGAGTTAAGGATCGTTGGGCAGAGAGCGGACAGTGGGAGTTAAGGGTCGTTGGGCAGAGAGCAGACAGTGGGAGTTAAGGGTCGTTGGGCAGAGAGCAGACAGTGGGAGTTAAGGGTCGTTGGGCAGAGAGTGGACAGTGAGAGTTAAGGGTTTTTGGGCAGAGAGCGGGCAGTGGGAGTTAAGGATCGTTGGGCAGAGAGCAGACAGTGGGAGTTAAGGGTCGTTGGGCAGAGAGCAGACAGTGGGAGTTAAGTGTCGTTGGGCAGAGAGCAGACAGTGGGAGTTAAGGGTCGTTGGGGAGAGAGCAGACAGTGGAAGTTAAGTGTCGTTGTGCAGAGAGCGGACAGTGGGTGTTAAGGGTTGTTGGGCAGAGAGCGGACAGTGGGAGTAAAGGATCGTTGGGCAGAGAGCAGACAGTGGGAGTTAATGGTCGTTGGGAAGAGAGCAGAGAGTGTGAGTAAAGGATCGTTGGGCAGAGAGCGGACAGTGGGTGTTAAGGATCGTTGCACAGAGAGAGGACAGTGGGAGTCCAGGATCGTTGGGCAGAGAGCAGACAGTGGGAGTTAAGGATCGTTGGGCAGAGAGCGGACAGCGGGAGTTAAGAATCGTTGGGCAGAGAGCAGCCAGTGTGAGTTAAGGATCGTTGGGCAGAGAGGAGAAAGTGGGAATTAAAGCTCGTTGGGCAGAGAGCGGACAGTGGGAGTTTAGGATCGTTGGGCAAAGAGCAGACAGTGGGAGTTAAGGGTCATTGGGCAGAGAGCAGAAAGTGGGAGTTAAGGATCGTTGGGCAGAGAGCGGACAGTGGGAGTTAAGGGTCGTTGGACAGAGAGCAGATAGTGGGAGTTAAGGGTCGTTGGGCAGAGAGTAGGCAGTGGGAGTTAAGGATCGTTGGGCAGAGAGCGGACAGTGGGAGTTAAGGGTCGTAGCGCAGAGGCGGACAGTGGGAGTTAAGGGTCGTTGGGCAGAGAGCAGACAGTGAGAGTTAACGATCGTTGGGCAGAGAGCGGACAGCGGGAGTTGAGAATCGTTGGGCAGAGAGCAGACTGTGGGAGTAAAGGGTCCTAGGGCAGAGAGCAGACAGTGGGAGTTAAGGATCGTTGGGCAGAGAGCGGACAGCGGGAGTTAAGGATCGTTGGGCAGAGAGCAGACAGTGGGAGTGAAGGATCGTTGGGCAGAAAGGAGAAAGTGGGAATTAAAGCTCGTTGGGCAGAGAGTGGACAGTGGGAGTTTAGGATCGTTGGGCAGAGATCAGACAGTGGGAGTTAAGTGTCAATGGGCAGAGAGCAGAAAGTGGGAGTTAAGGATCGTTGGGCAGAGAGCGGACAGTGGGAGTTAAGGGTCGTTGGGAAGAGAGCAGACAGTGGGAGTTAAGGGTCGTTGGGCAGAGAGTGGACAGTGAGAGTTAAGGGTTTTTGGGCCCAGACCTGGCAGTGGGAGTTAAGGGTCGTTGCGCAGAAGACGAAAGTGGGAGTTAAGGGTCGTTGGGCAGAGAGCAGACAGTGGGAGTTAAGGTTCGTTGGGCAGAGAGCAGACAGTGAGAGTTAAGGGTCGTTGTGCAGAGAGCAGACAGTGGGAGTTCAGGATCGTTGGGCAGAGAGCGGACAGCGGGAGTTAAGGATCGTTGGGCAGAGAGCAGACAGTGGGAGTAAAGAATCGTTGGGCAGAGAGCATACAGTGGGAGTAAAGGGTCATAGGGCAGACAGCAGACAGTGGGTGTACAGGATCGTTGGGCGGAGAGCAGACAGTGTGAGTTAAGCGTCGTTGCGCAGAGGCGGACAGTGGGAGTTAAGGATCGTTGCACAGAAGACCAAAGTGGGTGTTAAGGGTCGTTGGGCAGAGAGCAGACAGTGGGAGTTAAGGGGTCGTTGGGCAGAAAGCAGACAGTGGGTGTTAAGGTTCGTTGGGCAGAGAGCAGACAGTGAGAGTTAAGGGTCGTTGCGCAGAGGTGGACAGTGGGAGTTAAGGGTCGTTGGGCAGAGAGTAGACAGTGGGAGTTAAGGATCGTTGGGCAGAGAGCGGACAGCGGGAGTTAAGGATCGTTGGGCAGAGAGCAGACAGTGGGAGTTAAGGATCGTTGGGCAGAGAGGAGAAAGTGGGAGTTAAAGATCGTTGGGCAGAGAGTGGACAGTGGGAGTTTAGGATCGTTGGGCAGAGAGCAGACAGTGGGAGTTAAGGGTCATTGGGCAGAGAGCAGAAAGTGGGAGTTAAGGATCGTTGGGCAGAGAGCGGACAGTGGGAGTTAAGGGTCGTTGGGCAGAGAGCAGACAGTGGGAGTTAAGGGTCGTTGGGCAGAGAGCAGACAGTGGGAGTTAAGGGTCGTTGGGCAGAGAGTGGACAGTGAGAGTTAAGGGTTTTTGGGCAGAGAGCGGGCAGTGGGAGTTAAGGATCGTTGGGCAGAGAGCAGACAGTGGGAGTTAAGGGTCGTTGGGCAGAGAGCAGACAGTGGGAGTTAAGTGTCGTTGGGCAGAGAGCAGACAGTGGGAGTTAAGGGTCGTTGGGGAGAGAGCAGACAGTGGAAGTTAAGTGTCGTTGTGCAGAGAGCGGACAGTGGGTGTTAAGGGTTGTTGGGCAGAGAGCGGACAGTGGGAGTAAAGGATCGTTGGGCAGAGAGCAGACAGTGGGAGTTAATGGTCGTTGGGAAGAGAGCAGAGAGTGTGAGTAAAGGATCGTTGGGCAGAGAGCGGACAGTGGGTGTTAAGGATCGTTGCACAGAGAGAGGACAGTGGGAGTCCAGGATCGTTGGGCAGAGAGCAGACAGTGGGAGTTAAGGATCGTTGGGCAGAGAGCGGACAGCGGGAGTTAAGAATCGTTGGGCAGAGAGCAGCCAGTGTGAGTTAAGGATCGTTGGGCAGAGAGGAGAAAGTGGGAATTAAAGCTCGTTGGGCAGAGAGCGGACAGTGGGAGTTTAGGATCGTTGGGCAAAGAGCAGACAGTGGGAGTTAAGGGTCATTGGGCAGAGAGCAGAAAGTGGGAGTTAAGGATCGTTGGGCAGAGAGCGGACAGTGGGAGTTAAGGGTCGTTGGACAGAGAGCAGATAGTGGGAGTTAAGGGTCGTTGGGCAGAGAGTAGGCAGTGGGAGTTAAGGATCGTTGGGCAGAGAGCGGACAGTGGGAGTTAAGTGTCGTTGGGCAGAGAGCGGACAGTGGGAGTTAAGGGTCATTGGGCAGAGAGCGGACAGTGAGAGTAAAGGATCGTTGGGCAGAGAGCAGACAGTGGGAGTTAATGGCCGTTGGGAATAGAGCAGAGAGTGCGAGTAAAGGATCGTTGGGCAGAGAGCGGACAGTGGGTGTTAATGATCGTTGGGCAGAGAACGGGCAGTGGGAGTTAAGGATCGTTGGGCAGAGAGCAGACAGTGGGAGTTAAGGATCGTTGGGCGGAGAGCGGACAGTGGGTGTTCAGGATCGTTGGTCGGAGAGCAGACAATGGGAGTTAAGCGTCGTTGCGCAGATGCGGACAGAGGGAGTTAAGGATCGTTGCGCAGAAGACGAAAGTGGGAGTTAAGGGTCATTGGGCAGAGAGCATACAGTGGGAGTTAAGGGGTCGTTGGGCAGAGAGCAGACAGTGGGAGTTAATGGTCGTTGGGAAGAGAGCAGAGAGTGCAAGTAAAGGATCGTTGGGCAGAGAGCGGACAGTGGGTGTTAAGGATCGTTGCACAGAGAGAGGACAGTGGGAGTCCAGGATCGTTGGGCAGAGAGCAGACAGTGGGAGTTAAGGATCGTTGGGCAGAGAGCGGACAGCGGGAGTTAAGAATCGTTGGGCAGAGAGCAGACAGTGTGAGTTAAGGATCATTGGGCAGAGAGGAGAAAGTGGGAATTAAAGCTCGTTGGGCAGAGAGCGGACAGTGGGAGTTTAGGATCGTTGGGCAAAGAGCAGACAGTGGGAGTTAAGGGTCATTGGGCAGAGAGCAGAAAGTGGGAGTTAAGGATCGTTGGGCAGAGAGCGGACAGTGGGAGTTAAGGGTCGTTGGACAGAGAGCAGATAGTGGGAGTTAAGGGTCGTTGGGCAGAGAGTAGGCAGTGGGAGTTAAGGATCGTTGGGCAGAGAGAGGACAGTGGGAGTTAAGTGTCGTTGGGCAGAGAGCGGACAGTGGGAGTTAAGGGTCATTGGGCAGAGAGCGGACAGTGAGAGTAAAGGATCGTTGGGCAGAGAGCAGACAGTGGGAGTTAATGGCTGTTGGGAATAGAGCAGAGAGTGCGAGTAAAGGATCGTTGGGCAGAGAGCGGACAGTGGGTGTTAATGATCGTTGGACAGAGAGAGGACAGTGGGTGTTCAGGATCGTTGGTCGGAGAGCAGACAGTGGGAGTTAAGCGTCGTTGCGCTGAGGCGGACAGAGGGAGTTAAGGATCGTTGCGCAGAAGACGAAAGTGGGAGTTAAGGGTCCTAGGGCAGAGAGCAGACAGTGGGAGTTAAGGATCGTTGGGCAGAGAGCAGACAGTGGGAGTTAAGGATCGTTGGGCAGAGAGGAGAAAGTGGGAGTTAAAGATCGTTGGGCAGAGAGCAGACAGTGGGAGTTAAGGGTCGTTGGGCAGAGAGTGGACAGTGAGAGTTAAGCGTTTTTGGGTCCAGACCTGGCAGTGGGAGTTAAGGGTCGTTGGGCAGAGAGCAGATAGTGGGAGTTAAGCGTCGTTGGGCAGAGAACGGGCAGTGGGAGTTAAGGATCGTTGGGCAGAGAGCAGACAGTGGGAGTTAAGGGTCGTTGGGAACAGAGCAGAGAGTGCGAGTAAAGGATCGTTGGGCAGAGAGTGGACAGTGGGTGTTAAGGATCGTTGGACAGAGAGAGGACAGTGGGAGTCCAGGATCGTTGGGCAGAGAGCAGACTGTGGGAGTTAAGGATCGTTGGGCGGAGAGCGGACAGTGGGAGTTAATTGTTGTTACGCAGAGAGCGGTCAGTGGGAGTTAAGGATCATTGGGCAGAGAGCAGACAGTGGGAGTTAAGGGTTGTTGGGCAGATAGCGGACAGTCGGAGTTAAGAATCGTTGGGCAGAGAGCAGACAGTGGGAGTAATGGGTCGTAGGGCAGAGAGGAGACAGTGGGAGTTAAGAATCGTTGGGCAGAGAGCAGACAGTGGGAGTAATGGGTCGTAGGGCAGAGAGGAGACAGTGGGAGTTAAGAATCGTTGGGCAGAGAGCGGACAGTGGGAGTTAAGAATCGTTGGGCATAGAGTGGAAAGTGGGAGTTAAGAATCGTAGGGCAGAAAGCGTAAAGTGGGTGTTAAGTGTCGTTGGGCAGAAAGCAGAAAGTGGGAGTGAAGGATCGTTGGGCAGAGTGCAGACAGTGGGAGTTAAGGGTAGTTGGGCAGAGAGCAGAAAGTGGGAGTTAAGGGTCGTTGGCCAGAGAGCAGACAGTGGGAGTTAAGTGTCGTTGGGCAGAGAGCAGACAGTGGGAGTTTAGTGTCGTTGGGCAGAGAGTGGACAGTGTGAGTTAAGGGTCGTTGGGCAGAGAGCGGACCGTGGAAGTAAAGGATCGTTGGGCAGAGAGCAGACAGTGGGAGGTAAGGGTCGTTGGGCAGAGAGCAGACAGTGGGAGGTAAGGGTCGTTGGGCAGAGAGCAGACAGTGGGAGTTAAGGGTCGTTGGGCAGAGAGCAGACAGTGGGAGTTAAGGGTCGTTGGGCAGAGTGCGGACAGTGGGAGTTAAGAATCGTTGGGCAGAGAGCGGACCGTGGAAGTAAAGGATCGTTGGGCAGAGAGCAGACAGTGGGTGTTAAGGGTCGTTGGCAGAGAGTGGACAGTGGGAGTTAAGGGTCGTTGGGCAGAGAGCAGAAAGTGGGAGTTAAGGATCGTTGGGCAGAGAGCGGACAGTGGGAGTTAAGGGTCGTTGGGCAGAGAGCAGACAGTGGGAGTTAAGGGTCGTTGGGCAGAGAGTAGGCAGTGAGAGTTAAGGGTCGTTGGGCAGAGAGTGGACAGTGAGAGTTAAGGGTTTTTGGGCCCAGACCTGGCAGTGGGAGTTAAGGGTCGTTGGGCAGAGAGCAGATAGTGGGAGTTAAGGGTCGTTGGGCAGAGAGCGGGTAGTGGGAGTTAAGGATCGTTGGGCAGAGAGCAGACAGTGGGAGTTAAGGGTCGTTGGGCAGAGAGGAGACAGTGGGAGTTAAGAATCGTTGGGCAGATGGCAGACAGTGGGAGTAAAGGGTCGTAGGGCAGAGAGCGGACAGTGGGAGTTAAGAATCGTTGGGCAGAGAGCAGACAGTGGGAGTAAAGGGTCGGAGGGCAGAGAGGGGACAGTGGGAGTTAAGAATCGTTGGGCATAGAGTGGAAAGTGGGAGTTAAGAATCGTAGGGCAGATAGCGTAAAGTGGGTGTTAAGTGTCGTTGGGCAGAAAGCAGACAGTGGGAGTTAAGGGTAGTTGGGCAGAGAGCAGGAAGTGGGAGTTAAGGGTCGTTGGGCAGAGAGCAGACAGTGGGAGTTAAGTGTCGTTGGGAAGAGAGCAGACAGTGGGAGTTTAGTGTCTTTGGGCAGAGAGTGGACAGTGTGAGTTAAGGGTCGTTGGGCAGAGAGCGGACCGTGGAAGTAAAGGATGGTTGGGCAGATAGCAGACAGTGGGAGGTAAGGGTCGTTGGGCAGAAAGCAGACAGAGGGAGTTAAGGGTCGTTGGGCAGAGAGCAGACAGTGGGAGTTAAGGATCGTTGGGCAGAGAGCGGACAGTGGGAGTTAAGAATCGTTGGGCAGAGAGCAGACAGCGGGAGTTAAGGGTCGTTGGGCAGAGAGCAGACAGTGGGAGTTAAGGGTCGTTGGCAGAGAGTGGACAGTGGGAGTTAAGGGTCATTGGGCCGAGAGCGGACAGTGGGAGTTAAGAATCTTTGGGAAGAGAGCAGACAGTGCGAGTTAAGAGCCGTTGGGCAGAGAGCGGACAGTGGGAGTTAAGGGTCATTGGGCAGAATGGAGACAGTGGGAGTTAAGGGACGTTGGGCAGAGAGCGGACATTGGGAGTTAAGGATCGTTGGGCAGAGAGCAGACAGTTGGAGTGATGGATCGTTGGGAAGAGAGCAGACAGTGGGAGTTAAGGGTCGTTGGGCACAGAGCGGACGGTGGGTGTTAAGGATTGTTGGGCAGAGAGCAGACAGTGGGAGTTAAGGATCGTTGGGCAGAGAGCATACAGTGGGAGTTAAGGGTCATTGGGCAGAGAGCAGACAGTGGGAGTTAAGGATCGTTGGGCAGAGTGCGGATAGTGGGAGTTAAGGATCGTTGGGCAGAGAGCGGACAGTGGGAGTTAAGGATTGTTGGGCAGAGAGCAGACAGTGGGAGTAAAGGGTCGTAGGGCAGAGAGCAGAGAGTGGGAGTTAAGGACTCATTGCACTTTCTCTCTCTCATCATAGCCCTGTATCAATCCCAGACTCATTCCACTGTCAGTCTCTGTCACATCAAAGCCCTGTATCAATCCCAGACTCATTGCACTTTCTCTCCCTCTCTCTAATCAAAGCCCTGTATCAATCCCAAACTAATACTAACATTCTGCTAATCTCCTACTGTCCTCTATCAAAACCACATGAATCCCTCTGTCCCCCTCTCACACCATACCCCTGAATCAACCCATGAATCAATCACAGCTTGTGCCCATTGCTTCCTTACACTCCTGTATTAATCCCAAATTAATTAGATTAATTAATTAGATCTGTTCTCAATCTATCCCACTGAGCACCATGGTCGTGCCACAATACCCAGTGTGTGCTCCATTTTCATTTCTGGTGCCTCGGTCGATGCTTGGAAGTTCACCATCCTTATTCTGATTGGAGCTTTTCTGTCACTGTTCAATATAACTAAGTATGTTATGAGGGCAATTCAGGGGGTAGTCATGAGTCAAGCACATTGCTGTGGGTTTGGAGTGACAGAATGGCCAGATGGGCTAAGGCCACTAGATTTTCTGCTCGAAAGGGTATTAGTGATCCAGATGGATTTCCATGAGAATGCAATATTGTCAAATCCTGCACTTCAGATACCAGCCTTTATTGCCGAATATCTTAATTACTTCAATTTCCATTTGCAAAGTGTCCAGATGGGATTTGAACTCAAGTTCCAGGTCTCTCAACTTCCAGGTCTCTGAAATACTAGCACATGAAAACAATCACTATGCTGCAACAGTACAATAATATGGTGTACTGTTAGAATGTTGGCACTGCCCGAGTGCTGTACTGTCAGAGCGACAGTACTGACGGAGCACCGCACTGTTGGAGTGACAGTGCTGAGGGAGTGCTCCACTGTCAGAGGGGCAATGCTGAGGTAGCGCTGCGCTATCAGAGGGTCAGGAATGAGGGACTGCTGCACGGTCAGAAGGTCAGTACTGAGGGAGTGCTGCAGTGTCGGAGGGTTCGTACTGAGGGAGTGCTGCAGTGTCGGAGGACCAGGACTGAGGGTGCGATGCATAACTGGAGCCAAAGTGTTAAGCGCTATGTCATGGGGCTCAAATCTCTGAAATATTTTCCTGGGCCCGCGACCTTCAGGTTCAGAGATGAGAGAGTGCGATTGAGGTCCACTTGAAACAGACCGAAATCTCATGGACGGGGATCCAAAACTGCTAAATGAATCCTTAGGCAGCGAACATATTTGCACAGGGATATTTTTCTAAAATAGTTTTTTGCCCTGGAGTCATCCCTTCCCGTAGAACCTGAGAAACAACATTCAACCTAGTGCAGGGAGGTCACTATCAGATTGTCGTAGGAATAGGTATGAGGGAGTCAGTACTTTACGCAACGAGCACTTCCAAGGGAAGAATTGGGAAACAGAATGGTGGAATTTTTTGCCTTCAATAATTATTGAATTCCTATTTGTCCGCTCCATTCAGACAGCAGGTTCCAGTTCACAGCATCTCACTGCGGGGAATCACTTCTCCTTATCTCTGGACCTTTTAGCCTTTATCTTCAATCTATGTCCTCTGGTCAGCAAAACTCCTGCCAGTGGGGAGACGGTGAAACTTTTCATGATGTTGAATGCCTCCAATAAATCTCCTCTTAGTCTTCTCTGCTCTCAGGAGAAGATTTAATAAGAGACTTCAGTCTCTCCACATTAACTGAAGTCTCTCCTCCCTGATGCCGGTCCAGCCAGTCCAATCTCACACCATCTCCAAAGCCCTTCAGATCCTTCCTCAAGTATTTTATCCCAAAAATATGAAACTACCTTGCAAGGATAGTATTCTAAAGGGTGTGCAGGAGCAGAGAGACCTGGGTGTATATGTACATAAGTTATTAAAGGTGGCAGGACAGGTAGAGAGAGCTGTTTCTAAAGCATGCAGTATTCTAAACTTCATTAACAGGGACATAGAGTACAAGAGCAGGGAGGTTATGATGAACTTAGATAAGATAATGGTTAGATCTCAGCTGGAGTACTGTGCACAGTTCTGGGCGCCACACTATAGGACAGTTGTGAGCGCATTGGAGTGCAGAAGAGGACTACAAGAATGGCTCCAGGGATGAGGCGTTACAGTAATGAGGAAGGATTGGAGCAGTTGGGAGTGAGGAGAATTGATGGAAGATTTAAAAATCATGAGGGGTCTGGACAGAGTATATAGGGAGAAACTGTTCAAAATCGTCAACAAGTCAAGAACCAGAGGGCACAGTTTCAAAGTATTTTGCAAACAAAGTAAATGCGAGGTGAGAAAATGTTTTTTTCACACAGCGAGCAGTTAGGGTTTGGAATGCACTGCCTGGAAGTGTGGTGGAGGCAGATTTGATTGAGGCATTCAAGAGGGCATTGGATGGTTATTTAAATAGAAACAATGTGCTAGGGTACGGGGAACAGGCAGGAGATTGGCACTAAGTTAAAATGCTCAGAGAGCCGGTGCAGACACGATGGGCCGAATGGCCTCCTTCTGAACTGTTACTATCCTGGGATTCTGTGATTGTTAGAATGTTGTGTCGCCCACGCAAAGATTGCTAACTGAAAGTGTTCAGTTTATTCCAATCTCTGTTTATTGTCCAATAAGAATTCCTCAATCCAAGTTAATATATCACCCCCAATCCCAGATGATGGAGAGTGTGATTAAAGAGACTCTCCAAATGTAAAGCTTCATTGATTAGCCCCCAGCCCTTTCCTTAGGGTTTGTGTTTCCTGCTGAGCCAGTGACTGGGTTCATCACTCTCCTGGGCCACAATACATTTCTCCACTGCACTGTATCAATCCCAAACTCATTCCACTGTGTCTCTCTCTCATCATAGCCCTGTATCAATCCCAAACTTATCCTAACATTCTGCTCATTTCCTACTGTCCTCTATCAAATCCAAATGAATCCCTCTGTCCTCCTCTCACACCATACCCCTGAATCAATCATAGGCTGCGCCCATTACCTCCTTACACTCCTGTATTAATCCCAAATTAGTCCCACTACCCAGTGTTTTGATGCCTGATTTTGAGCTGCTAGATCTGTTCTCAATCCATCCCACTGAGCACCATGGTCATGCCACAATACCCAGTGTGTGCTCCATTTTCATTTCTGGTGCCTCGGTCGATGCTTGGAAGTTCACCATCCTTATTCTGATTGGAGCTTTTCTGTCATTGTTCAATATAACCAAGTATGTTATGAGGGCAGTTCAGGGGGTAGTCATGAGTCAAGCACATTGCTGTTGGTTTGGAGTGACAGATTGTGCAGACGGGGTAAGGCCACTAGATTTTCTGCACTAAAGGGTATTAGTGATCCAGATGGGTTTCCATGAGAATGCAATATTGTCAAATCCTCCACTTCAGATATCAGCCTTTATTGCCTTATATCTTAATTACTTCAATTTCCATTCGCAAATTGCCCAGATGGGATTTGAACTCAAGTTCCAGGTCTCTGGAGTACTAGCACATGAGAACATTCACTCTGCTGCAACAGTACAATAATATGGTGTACTATTAGAATGTTGGCACTGCCTGAGTGCTGTACTGTCAGAGCGACAGTACTGAGGGAGCACTGCACTGTTGGAGTGACAGTACTGGGGGAGTGCTCCACTGTCAGAGGGGCAGTGCTGAGGTAGCGCTGCACTATCAGAGGGTCAGGAATGAGGGACTGCTGCACGGTCAGAAGGTCAGTACTGAGGGAGTGCTGTGTGTCGGAGTACCAGCACAGAGGGAGCGATGCATAACTGGATCCAAAGTGGTAAGCGCTGTGTCATGGGGCTGAAACCTCTCTGAATAGTTTCCTGAGCCCACGACCTTCAGATTCAGAGATGAGAGAGTGTGTTTGAGGACCATTTGAACCAGACCGATATTTCATGGGCGTGGCATCCAAAACTGCTAAATGAAACCTTCGGCAGGCAACATATTTGCACAGGGATATTTTTCTAAAATAGATTTTTTACCCTGGAGTCATTCCTTCCCGTAGACGCTGAGAAACAACATTCAACCTAGTGCAGGGAGGTCACTGTCAGATTGTCGTAGGAGTAGGTATGAGGGAGTCATTACTTTACGCAATGAGCAGTTCCAAGGGAAAAACCGGGAAACAGAATGGTGGAATTTTTTGCCTTCAATTCAATTCCTATTTGTCCGCTCCATTCAGGCAGCAGATTTCAGTTCACAACACATAGAAACGAGGAGCAGGAGTAGGCCATTTGGCCCCTCGAGCCTGCTCCGCCATTCATCATGATTATGGCTGATCATCCAAATCAATAGCCTGCTACCGCTTTCTCCCCATACCCTTTGATCCCTTTTGCCCCAAGAGCTATATCTAACTCCTTCTTGAAAGCATACAATGTTTTGAGCTCATCTACTTTCTGTGGTAGCGAATTCCACAGGCTCACCACACTCTGTGTGAAGAAATTTCTCCTCATCTCAGTCCTAAATGGTCTACCCCATATCCTCAGACTGTGACCATTGGTTCTGGACTCCCCCACCATTGGGAACATCCTTCCTGCATCTACCCTGTCTAGTCCTGTTAGAATTTTATAGGCTTCTATGAGATCCCTCCTCATTCTTCTGAACTCCAGTGGATATAATCCTAATCGACACAATCTCTCCTCATATGTCAGTCCCGCCATCCCAGGAATCAGTTGGGTAAACCTTCGCTGCACTCTCTCTGTAGCAAGTACATCCTTCCTCAGATAATGAGACCAAAACTGCACAAAATATTCCAGGTTTGGTCTCACCATGGCCCTGTACAATTGAGGCAAGACATCCCTGTTCCTGTACTTGAATCCTCTGGCTATGAAGGCCACATATCATTTGCCTTCTTTATCGCCTGCTGCACCTGCATGCTTACCTTCAGCGACTGGTGTACAAGGACACCCAGGTCTCGTTGCACATTCCCCTCTCTCAATTTATAGCCATTCAGATAATAATCTGCTTTCCTGTTTTTGCTATCAAAATGGATAACCTCACATTTATCCACATTATACCGCATCTGCCATGGATTTGCCCACTCACTCAGCTTGTCCAAATCACACTGAAGCATCTCTGCATCCTCCTCATAGCTCACCCTCCCACCCAGCTTTGTGTCGCCTGCAAATTTGGAGATATTACAAATAATTCCCTCATCTAGATCATTAATATATATTGTGAATAGCTGGGGTCCCAGCACCGATCCCTACGGTACCCCACCAATCACTGCCTGCCCTTTGGAAAAAGACCCGTTTATTCCTACTCTTTGTTTCCTGTCTGCCAACCAGTTTTCTATCCATCTCAATACACTACACCCAATCCCACGCGCTTTAATTTTACACGCCAATCTCTTATGTGGGACTTTGTCGAAAGCCTTCTGAAAGTTCAAATAAACCACATCCACTTGCTCCCGCTCATCAACTCTACTAGTTACATCCTCAAAATTCTAGTAGATTTGTCAAGCATGATTTCCCTTTCATAAATCCATGCTGACTCTGTCCGATTCTGCTACTGTTTTCCACGTGCTCAGCTATTAATTCTTTTATAATGGACTCTAGAATTTTCCGCACTACCGACGTCAGGCTGACTGGTCGAAAATTCCCTGTTTTCTCTCTGCCTCCCTTTTTAAATAGTGGGATTACACGAGCTACCCTCCGATCTTTAGGAATGCTTCCAGAGTCTATAGAATCTCAGAAGATGACCACCAATGCATCCACTATTTCTAGGGCCACTTCCTTAAGTACTATGGGATGTAGATTATCGGGGATTTATCGGCTTTCAATCCCATCAATTTCCCCAACACAATTTCCCTACTAATGCTGATTTCTTTCACTTCCTCCCTCTCACTAAGCCCTGTGTTCCCCGACATTTCTGGTATGTTATTTGTGCCCTCCTTTGTGAAGACAGAACCAAAGTATGTATTTAGTTGGTCAGCCATTTCTTTGTTCCCCATTATAATTTCCCCTGTTTCTGACTGTAAGGCACTTTTAAAGCATCGTCTGGCAATTTGACAGTGGAAGCCATCACAGCTGCAGAGAGAAGTCTACAAGCTCAAGACCTTCACTTCAGACAACGCAACACCTCGTCCTCAAAATATATGAGGCCTGCACTGAACAATAGTGTAGCAGGGCCCTCCTGGAGCAGGTGGCAATGGTGGGGGAGGGCACTGGGCAGCTGAACTGGTTGGCCCCCTGTGCGACACTGAGCAGTGCCTTTAACAAACTAAGGGGTGGAACCAACAGCCGTGAGGTAAGGGGAGAAAGCAGCCAGGACAAAGCCAGGACTGGTGAGTGGCCAATGTGACAGGAACCTCGGGCAGCTGAGGGCCCTGAGGGTGTCTGAATAGCCAGGGAGGGGAATTGGGACCTAGTCAGACTGACTGGCCGCACCCCTGTGTCTGAGAAGCCTGATGGAGAGAGAGAGGGGAGCAGGCAGCTGCCAGGAGCTGGGCAGCAGGGAAAGACTGAACACACCCTGGTGAGTGACAGCATTGAGGAGACGAGGCCCTGACAAGGACAGAGATCGGGAGCATTGGCAGTGAATATTCTCTGTAAATCGCTGTTTTTGGAGTTAACCTTTCCCTTGAACGTTTACACAGTTTTGATGCTGGTGAAATAAAGGAACCTTGTTTTTTATCCTTCTTGTCGTCCTTGTGCTTAAACCTCACTTTACAATAGGGAGACTGAATTGGTCCAATTTTTATAAGTATTATTTTCATCTTCATCTGTAACTAATTTGTGTGTGTGTGTGTGTCAATAACTTTGGCCTGAATTTCCCACCCCCGCCCCCCCCACCCGGCAAGCGGCGGGTCCCACCGCTGCTGGAATGGAGAGTTATTGAAATCCGGATTCACCGTAAGGTCCTGCTGGTGTGGGGGGGGCTGGAAAATTATGGCCTTTATCTTTTCTGAGGTAACTTCCAGAGCAATTGTGTGAAATAAATTGACCTGTGGTTTTTTGAACGATATAGCTTTGCTGCTGAGATATTTTGAAATTGAATTACTCACTCAAGGATAAAATATACACACACACACACTCACTCACACACACTCACACACACTCACTCACACACTCAACACACACTCACACACTCACACACACTCACACACACACACACTCACACTCACACACACACTCACACACACTCACACACACACACACTCACACACTCACACACACACACTCACTCACACACACACACACACACACACACTCACACACACACACACACTCACTCACACACACACACACTCACACACACACTCACACACACACACACACACACACACTCACTCACACACACACACACACTCAACACACACTCACACACTCAACACACACACACACACACACTCACACACACACTCACACACACTCACACACACTCAACACACACACACACACACACTCACTCACACACACACTCAACACACACACACACACACACACACACACACACTCACTCACACACACACACTCACACATTCAACACACTCATGCACATACTCACACTCAACACACACACACTCAACACACACTCACTCACACACACACACACTCAACACACACTCACTCACACACACTCACACTCAACACACACTCACACACACACACACTCACTCACTCACTCACACACACGCACACACACACTCACACACACACACTCACTCAACACACACTCACACACACACACACACACTCACACACACACACACTCAACACACATGCACATACACTCAACACACACACACTCAACACACACTCACTGAACACTCACGCACACACACACTCAACACACACTCACTCAACACACACACGCACACACACTCACGCACGCACACACACTCATGCACATACACTCAACACACACGCACACACACACACTCAACACACACTCATGCACACACACATACACTCTCACGCACTCTCACTCTCTCACAAACACAGACTCACACATAGACTCTCTCAAACACACACACGCACACATATACACTGACACACATATACACAGATGCACACAGACTCTCTCTCTCTCACACACACACACAAACAGAGGGGAGAGAGGAGGAGAGAGAGAGAGGATGGGGAGAGTGTAAGTGGTGAGAGGGGGCAGGGAAGAGGGTAGGGAAACCTATAGAGAGAGGGGAGCCGAGGGGGAGAAGGGAGGGGAGAGAGAGAGAGGTAGAGAAGGGGGAGAGAGGAGGGGTGGGGAGAGAGGAAGGGGAGGGGGAGAGGACCGGGAGAGATGAGGGGTGGGGGAGAGAGGAGAGGGAGGGGGGGTTTGAGGGGGAAGAGATTAGAGGAGAGAGGTAGAGGAGGTAAAGAGTGGAGGATGTGGGGGGACAGTGAAGATGGTGGGAGAGTGGTACAAAGAGGGGGAGAGGAGTGGGAGGAGAAAGGAAGGGTAGAGGAGGTGAAGAGGAGAGGGGAATGGAGGAGGGGGAGAGTAGGGGTAGTGAGGAGGGGGAGAGTAGGGGTAGTGAGGAGGGGGAGGGGATGAGAGGGGGGAATTGGGAGAGGGGAGTAGGAGGGAGGTGGAGAAAGAGGATGGTGGTAGAGGTGAAGGAGAGTGGAGGAGGAGAGCGGAGTGGGGAGAGAGAAGGGTGGGGGAGAGAGTGAGGTAGAGAAGTGCAGGGAGAGAGAGGAAGGGGAGATGGTAGGAGAAAGAGGTGTGGGGAGAGCAGGGCAGGGAAAGGGACAGGCGAGGGAGGAGGGGGCATGGAGGGGCTGGCGAGAAAGAGGCCAGAGAGGGGGCAGAGACGGGTGGTGAAGAGGGTGGGAGAAAAAATGGGACAGAGAGGGAGTGGAGGGGGAAGAGGAGGAGGAGAGGAGGGAGAGAGGAGGCATAGGGGGTGGAAGAAAGGAGGGGGAAGGGGAGAGAGCAGGAAGAGGGAGGGAGAGAGGAGGGGGACAGGAGGAAAGGGGGAAGAGGTGGAGAGGGTTGGGAAGAGAGAGGGCGGGGAGAGAGAGAGAGGTAGGCAGGGAGAGAGGGAGGGAGGAGCAGGCGGGTGTTAGAGAGAGAAGGATGGAGGGAGTGAGGCAATCACAAACAGGAGCGAGCACCTTCCACCCAGCCCAGCTTTCGTATCAAACAAATATCTGGAGACAGAGGGTGGAGCCAAGACAATGAGAGATTTCCCTGACAACGAGGAACATCACTGAGGGGTGGAGTAAAAATAAAGAATAAAAAGGAGGAACACTGGGCAGAAAGACAACGAGAGTTGATTAAGAGAGAGATAGAGAGAGCCAGAGACAGAGAAAATGGCAGGAAAGATGCACGGTTCAATCTCCACTTCACCTGTAACTGATGAGGTTCAGGAAATTGTCCAGTCGGTAAGTATCCACCATTCTCAATATCCTCTTTATCTCTATGACGAAGAACATTAGTCGCCCTGACTCCTGCCGCTTTGACCATCTCAGGACATCTCAAAGCACTCGACAAACAATGAAGTATTTTACTCAGTTTTGGCTACTGCTGTAATGTAGGAAACGCCAACTGGCAGACAGCAAACTCCTAGAATCAGCAATGAGAGAATGACCAGGTAAATTGTTTCAGTGATGTTGCTTGAGGGATAAGCGTTTCTTCCCCAGGACACTGTAGAGAAACTGTGTATTGTTCTTCATTCAATAATGCTCGTGGGATCTTTCACAGCAACCTGAGAGGACAGAGGGGAATTTGGCAATGTGTCAAATCGACAGAGAAGACCTCCAACAGTGCAGCACTCCCTCAGTACTGACCCTCCGGCAGTGCAAAACTCATTCAGTACTGACCCTCCGATAGTGGAGCACTCCCTCAGTCCTGACACGCCGACAGTGCAGTACTCCCTCAGTACTGACCCACCGACACTGCAGCACACCCTCAGTCCTGACACTCCAACAGTGCAGCACTCCCTCAGTACTGTCCCTCCGACAGTGCAGCACTCCCTCAGTACTGACCGTCCGACAGTGCGGTACTCCCTCAGTACTGACCCACGGATAGTGCAGCGTTCCCTCAGCAGTGACCCTCCGACAGTGCCGAACTCCCTCAGTACTCACCCCCGGATAGTGCAGCGTTCCCTCAGTACTCCCCTTCCAACAGTGCAGCACTCCCTCAGCACTGACCCCCAGATAGTGCAGCACTCCCTCAGTACTATCCCTCCGACAGTGCAGCACTCCCTCATTACTGACCCTCAGTGTGCAGCGCTCCTTCAATATAGTACTTCCAACAGTGCAGTTCTCCCTCAGTACTGACCCTCCGACAGTGCAGCGCTCCCACAGTACTGACCCTTCAACATTGCAGCACTCACTCAGTACTGAACTTCCGATCATGCAGCACTCCCTCAGTACTGACCCTCTGACAGTGCAGCACTCCCTCAGTACTGACCCTCTGACAGTGCAGCACTCCCTCAGTACTGACGCCCGGATAGTGCAGCACTCCCTCAGTACTGACCCTCTGACAGTGCAGCACTCCCTCAGTACTGACCCTCTGACAGTGCAGCACTCCCTCAGTACTGACCCTCTGACAGTGCAGCACTCCCTAAGTACTGACGCCCGGATAGTGCAGCACTCCCTCAGTACTGACCCTCTGACAGTGCAGCACTCCCTCAGTACTGACCCTCTGACAGTGCAGCACTCCCTCAGTACTGACCCTCTGACAGTGCAGCACTCCCTCAGTACTGACCCTCTGACAGTGCAGCACTCCCTCAGTACTGACCCCCGGATAGTGCAGCACTCCCTCTGTACTGACCCTCTGACAGTGCAGCACTCCCTCAGTACTGACCCTCTGACAGTGCAGCACTCCCTCAGTACTGACCCCCGGATAGTGCAGCACTCCCTCAGTACTGACCCTCTGACAGTGCAGCACTCCCTCAGTACTGATCCTCTGACAGTGCAGCACTCCCTCAGTGGTGATCCTGCGCGTTCAGCAGTTGTTCAGAAAATCTGAAATGTTCTATTTGTTATCATATCTATCCAGTTGAAGGATCGAATTGAAGAGGAGTTGAAAAGGAAAGTGGAATTTCTTCATGCACTCTTACATCGCGCGCAAGTTGTAGCTGGGATCAATTACTTCGTGAAGGTATGAAAACAGAAATAACTTGCAGTTATCTAGCAATTTGAACGCACTAAAATGCCTCAGGTTTCTTGGGGTGTTACTCAGACAGAAATTTGACAGCGACCTACAGAAATATGGAACACGTTCGGTGTAGCTACATGAAAGACGAAAGGTTTAGGGAAAATCTTAAGTTAGGACACAAAGATGGAGCGGTTCAGGGAGGGATCTCCAGGGCTTAGGGTACAGGCTGGGGAAGTTACGGCAGAACATTGGGGGAAATCATGGGATTAACAAGAAGACAGAACTGTGCGAGCTCAGAGACAAGTGAGGAATATCGGTGGTGGAGGAGGTTACAGAGATAGGGAGGGTTGTAGGGGCTGTGCAGGTTACAGAGATAGGGAGGGTTGTTGGGACTGGAGGAGGTTACAGTGATAGGGAGGGTTGTAGGGGCTGTGTAGGTTACAGAGACAGGGAGGGATGTAGGGGCTTAAGGAGGTTACAGAGATAGGGAGGGATGTAGGGGCTGGAGGAGGTTACATAGATAAAAAGGGAGGGTTGTAGGGGCTGGAGGAGGATACAGAGATAGGGAAGGTTGTAGGGGGCTGGAGGGGGATACAGATAGGGAGGTTTGTAGGTGCTGGAGGAGGTTACAGAGATAGGGAGGGATGTAGGGGCTGGAGGAGGTTACAGAGATAGGGAGCGTTGTAGGGACTGGAGAGGTTACATTGATAGGGTAGGATGGAGGGGCTGGAGGAGGTTACAGAGATAGGGAGGGTTGTAGAACTGGAGGAGGTTACAGAGATGGGGAGGGTTTTAGGGGCTGCAGGAGGTTACAGAGATAGGGAGGGTGGTAGGGGCTGGAGGAGGTTACAGAGATAGGAAGGGATGTATGGGCTCGAGAGGTTACAGAGATAGGGAGGGTAGTAGGGGCTGGAGGAGGTTAGAGAGATAGGGACGGTTGAAGGGGCTGGAGGAGGTTGCACAAAAAAGGAGGGCTGTAGAATTGGAGGAGGTTACAGAGATAGGGAGGGTTGCAGGGGCTGGAGGAGGTTACAGAGATAGGGAGGGATGTACGGCTGGAGGAGGTTACAAAGATAAAAAGGGAGGGTTGTAGGGGCTGGAGGAGGTGACAGAGATAGGGAGGGTTGTAGGGGGCTGGAGGGGGTTACAGATAGGGAGGGTTGTAGGTGCTGGAGGAGGTTACAGAGATAGGGAGGGATGTAGGGGTTGAAGGAGGTTACAGAGATAGGGAGCGTTGTAGGGACTGGAGAGGTTACAGAGATAGGGAACGATCGAGGGGCTGGAGGAGGTTACAGAGATAGGGAGGGATTTAGGGGCTGGAGCAGGTTATAGAGATAGGGAGGGTGGTAGGGGCTGGAGGAGGTTACAGAGATAGGTAGGGATGTATGGACTCGAGAGGTTACAGAGATAGGGAGGGTAGTAGGGGCTGGAGGAGGTTAGAGAGATAGGGACGGTTGAAGGGACTGGAGGAAGTTACACAGATAGGGAGGATTGTAGGGGCTGGAGGAGGTTACAGAGATAGGGAGGGTTGTAGGGGTGGGAGGAGGTTACAGAGATAGGGAGGGATGTAGGGGCTTGAGGAGGTTACAGAGATAGGGAGGGATGTAGGGGCTGGAGGACGTTACGTAGAGAAAAAGGGAGGGTTGTAGAACTGGAGGAGGTTACAGAGATAGGGAGGGTTGTAGAACTGGAGGAGGTTACAGAGATAGGAAGGGATGTAGGGGCTGGAGGAGGTTACATAGATAAAAAGGGAGGGTTGTAGAGGCTGGAGCAGGTTACAGAGATAGGGAGGGTTGTAGGGGGCTGGAGGAGATTACAGAGATATGGAGGGATGTAGGGGCTGGAGGAGGTTACAGAGATAGGGAGTGTTGTAGGGGCTGGAGAGGTTACAGAGATAAGGAAGGATGGAGGGGCTGGAGGAGGTTACAGAGATAGGGACGGTTTTAGGGGCTGCAGGAGGTTACAGAGATAGGGAGGGTGGTAGGGGCTGGAGGAGGTTACAGAGATAGGAAGGGATGTATGGGCTCGAGAGGTTACAGAGATAGGGAGGGTAGTAGGGGCTGGAGGAGGTTAGAGAGATAGGGACGGTTGAAGGGGCTGGAGGAGGTTACACAGATAGGGAGGGTTGTAGAACTGGAGGAGGTTACAGAGATAGGGAGTGATGTAGGGGCTGGAGGAGGTTACAGAGATAGGGAGGGTTGCAGGGGCTGGAGGAGCTTACACAGATAGGGAGCATTGTAGGGGCTGGAGGAGGTTACAGAGATAGCGAGGGTTATAGGGGCTGGAGGAGGTTACAGAGATAGGGAGTGTGGTAGGGCCTGGAGGAGGTTACAGAGATAGGGAGGGTTATAGGGGCCGGAGGAGGTTACAGAGATAGGAAGGATTGTAGGGGCTGGAGTAGGTTACAGAGATAGGGATGGTTGCAGAGGCTGGAGGAGGTTACAGTGATTGGGAGGGGCGTAGGGACTGGAAGATGTGACAGGGATAGAGTGGGTTGCAGAGGCTGGAGGAAATTACAGAGATAGGGAGTGTAGAGGGTGCTGGAGGGGGTAACAGAGATAGGGAGCATAGTAGGGGCTGGAGGAGGTTACAGAGATAGGGAGGGATGTAGGGCTGGAGGAGGTTACATAGATAAAAAGGGAGGGTTGTAGGGGCTGGAGGAGGTTACAGAGATAGGGAGGGTTGTAGGGGGCTGGAGGTGGTTACAGATAGGGATGGTTGTAGGTGCTGGAGGAGGTTACAGAGATAGGGAGGGATGTAGGGGCTGGAGGAGGTTACAGAGATAGGGAGCGTTGTAGGCACTGGGGAGGTTACAGAGATAGGGAAGGATGGAGGGGCTGGAGGAGGTTACAGAGATAGAGAGGGTTTAAGGGGCTGGAGGAGGTTACAGAGATAGGGAGGGTGGTAGGGGCTGGAGGAGGTTACAGAGATAGGTAGGGATGTATGGGCTCGAGAGGTTACAGAGATAGGGAGGGTTGTAGGGGCTGGAGGAGGTTACAGAGATAGGGAGCGTTGTAGAAATGGTGGAGGTTACAGAGATAGGGAGGGATGTAGGGGCTGGAGGAGGTTACATAGATAAAAAGGGAGGGTTGTAGAGGCTGGAGGAGGTTACAGAGATAGGGAGGGTTGTAGGGGGCTGGAGGAGGTTACAGAGATAGGGAGTGTTGTAGGGGCTGGAGGGGGTAACAGAGATAGGGAGGGTTTTAGGGGCTGGAGAGGTTACAGAGATAAGGAAGGATGGAGGGGCTGGAGGAGGTTACAGAGATAGGGACGGTTTTAGGGGCTGCAGGAGGTTACATAGATAGGGAGGGTGGTAGGGGCTGGAGGAGGTTACAGAGATAGGAAGGAATGTATGGGCTCGAGACGTTACAGAGATAGGGAGGGTAGTAGGGGCTGGAGGAGGTTACACAGATAGGGAGGGTTGTAGAACTGGAGGAGGTTACAGAGATAGGGAGGGTTGTAGGGGCTGGAGGAGATAACAGAGATAGGGAGGGTTGCAGGGGCTGGAGGAGCTTACACAGATAGGGAGCATTGTAGGAGCTGGAGGAGGTTACAGAGATAGCGAGGGTTGTAGGGGCTGGAGGAAGTTACAGAGATAGGGAGTGTGGTAGGGCCTGGAGGAGGATACAGAGATAGGGAGGGTTATAGGGGCTGGAGGAGGTTACAGAGATAGGAAGGATTGTAGGGGCTGGAGGAGGTTACAGAGATAGGGATGGTTGCGGAGGCTGGAGGAGGTTACAGTGATTGGGAGGGGAGTAGGGACTGGAAGATGTGACAGGGATAGAGAGGGTTGCAGAGGCTGGAGGAGGTTACAGAGATAGGGAGTGTAGTGGGGGCTGGAGGGGGTAACAGAGATAGGGAGCATAGTAGGGGCTGGAGGAGGTTACAGAGATAGGGAGCATGGTAAGGGCTAAAGGAGGTTACAGAGATAGGGAGAGTTGTAGGGGCTGGAGGAGGTTACAGAGATAGGGAGCGTTGTAGGGACTGGAGAGGTTACAGAGATATGGAAGGATGGAGGGGCTGGAGGAGATTACAGAGATAGGGAGGGTTTTAGGGGCTGGAGGAGGTTACAGAGATAGGGAGGGTTGTAGGGGCTGGAGGAGGTTACAGAGATAGGAAGGGATGTAGGGGCTCGAGAGGTTACAGACATAGGGAGGGTAGTAGGGGCTGGAGGAGGATAGAGAGATAGGGACGGTTGAAGGGGCTGGAGGAGGTTACAGAGATAGGGAGGGATGTAGGGGCTTGAGGAGGTTACAGAGATAGGGAGGGTTGTAGGGGCTGGAGGAGGTTACATAGATAGGGAGGGTTGTAGGGGCTGGAGGAGGTTACAGAGATAGGGAGGGATGTAGGGGCTGGAGGAGGTTACATATATAAAAAGGGAGGGTTGTAGAGGCTGGAGGAGGTTAGAGAGATAGGGAGGGTTGTAGAACTGGAGGAGGTTACAGAGATAGGGAGGGATGTAGGGGCTGGTGGAGGTTACATAGATAAAAAGGGAGGGTTGTAGAGACTGGAGGAGGTTACAGAGATAGGGAGTGTTGTAGGGGGCTGGAGGAGGTTACAGAGATAGGGAGGGTTGTAGGGGCTGGAGGAGGTTACAGAGATACGGAGGGATGTAGGGGCTGGAGGAGGTTACAGAGATAGGGAACGTTGTAGGGGCTGGAGAGGTTACAGAGATAAGGAAGGATGGTGGGGCTGGAGGAGGTTACAGAGATAGGAAGGATTGTAGGGGCTGGAGGAGGTTACAGAGATAGGGATGGTTGCAGAGGCTGGAGGAGGTTACAGTGATTGGGAGGGGCGTAGGTGCTGGAAGATGTGACAGGGATAGAGCGGGTTGCAGAGGCTGGAGGAGGTTACAGAGATAGGGAGTGTAGTGGGGGCTGGAGGGGGTAACAGAGATAGGGAGCATAGTAGGGGCTGGAGGAGGTTACAGCGATAGGGAGCATGGTAAGGGCTAAAGGAGGTTACAGAGATAGGGAGAATAGTAGGGGCTGGAGGAGGTTACAGAGATAGGGAGGGTTGCAGGGGCTGGAGGAGCTTACACAAATAGGGAGCATTGTAGGGGCTGGAGGAGGTTACAGAGATAGCGAGGGTTGTAGGGGCTGGAGGAGGTTACAGAGATAGGGAGTGTGGTAGGGCCAGGAGGAGGTTACAGAGATAGGGAGGGTAATAGGGGCTGGAGGAGGTTACAGAGATAGGAAGGATTGTAGGGGCTGGAGTAGGTTACAGAGATAGGGATGGTTGCAGAGGCTGGAGGAGGTTACAGTGATTGGGAGGGGCGTAGGGACTGGAAGGTGTGACAGGGATAGAGTGGGTTGCAGAGGCTGGAGGAGGTTACAGAGATAGGGAGTGTAGTGGGGGCTGGAGGGGGTAACAGAGATAGGGAGCATAGTAGGGGCTGGAGGAGGTTACAGAGATAGGGAGCGTTGTAGGGACTGGAGTGGTTACAGAGATAGGGAAGGATGGAGGGGCTGGAGGAGGTTACAGAGATAGGGAGGGTTTTAGGGGCTGGAGGAGGTTACAGAGATAGGGAGGGTTGTAGGGGCTGGAGGAGGTTACACAGATAGGAAGGGATGTAGGGGCTCGAGAGGTTACAGAGATAGGGAGGGTAGTAGGGGCTGGAGGAGGTTAGAGAGATAGGGACGGTTGAAGGGGCTGGAGGAGGTTACAGAGATAGGGAGGGATATAGGGGCTTGAGGAGGTTACAGAGATAGGGAGGGATGTAGGGGCTGGAGGACGTTACATAGATAAAAAGGGAGGGTTGTAGGGGCTGGAGGAGGTTACAGAGATAGGGAGGGTTGTAGGGGCTGGAGGAGGTTACAGAGATAGGGAGGGTTGTAGAACTGGAGGAGGTTACAGAGATAGGGAGGGATGTAGTTGCTGGAGGAGGTTACATCGATAAAAAGGGAGGGTTGTCGAGGCTGGAGGAGGTTACAGAAGTAGGGAGGCTTGTAGGGGGCTGGAGGAGGTTACAGAGATAGGGAGGAATGTAGGGGCTGGAGGAGGTTACAGAGATAGGGAGCATTGTAGGGGCTGGAGAGGTTACAGAGATAAGGAAGGATGGAGGGGCTGGAGGAGGTTACAGAGATAGGGAGGGTTTTAGGGGCTGGAGGAGGTTACAGAGATAGGGAGGGTGGTAGGGGCTGGAGGAGGTTACAGAGAAAGCGAGGGTTGTAGGAGCTGGAAGAGGTTACAGAGATAGGGAGTGTTGTGGGGGCTGGAGGAGGTTACAGAGATAGGGAGGGTTGTAGGGGCTGGAGGAGGTTACAGAGATAGGGAGGGATGTAGGGGCTGGAGGAGGTTACAGAGATAGGGAACGTTGTAGGGGCTGGAGAGGTTACAGAGATAAGGAAGGATGGAGGGGCTGGAGGAGGTTACAGAGATAGGAAGGATTGTAGGGGCTGGAGGAGGTTACAGAGATAGGGATGGTTGCAGAGGCTGGAGGAGGTTACAGTGATTGGGAGGGGCGTAGGTGCTGGAAGATGTGACAGGGATAGAGCGGGTTGCAGAGGCTGGAGGAGGTTACAGAGATAGGGAGTGTAGTGGGGGCTGGAGGGGTTAACAGAGATAGGGAGCATAGTAGGGGCTGGAGGAGGTTACAGAGATAGGGAGCATGGTAAGGGCTAAAGGAGGTTACAGAGATAGGGAGCATAGTAGGGGCTGGAGGAGGTTACAGAGATAGGGAGGGTTGCAGGGGCTGGAGGAGCTTACACAAATAGGGAGCATTGTAGGGGCTGGAGGAGGTTACTGAGATAGCGAGGGTTGTAGGGGCTGGAGGAGGTTACAGAGATAGGGAGAGTGGTAGGGCCTGGAGGAGGTTACAGAGATAGGGAGGGTTATAGGGGCTGGAGGAGGTTACAGAGATAGGAAGGATTGTAGGGGCTGGAGTAGGTTACAGAGATAGGGATGGTTGCAGAGGCTGGAGGAGGTTACAGTGATTGGGAGGGGCGTAGGGACTGGAAGGTGTGACAGGGATAGAGTGGTTTGCAGAGGCTGGAGGAGGTTACAGAGATAGGGAGTGTAGTGGGGGCTGGAGGGGGTAACAGAGATAGGGAGCATAGTAGGGGCTGGAGGAGGTTACAGAGATAGGGAGCATGGTAAGGGCTAAAGGAGGTTACAGAGATAGGGAGAGTTGTAGGGGCTGGAGGAGGTTACAGAGATAGGGAGCGTTGTAGGGACTGGAGAGGTTACAGAGATATGGAAGGATGGAGGGGCTGGAGGAGATTACAGAGATAGGGAGGGTTTTAGGGGCTGGAGGAGGTTACAGAGATAGGGAGGGTTGTAGGGGCTGGAGGAGGTTACAGAGATAGGAAGGGATGTAGGGGCTCGAGAGGTTACAGACATAGGGAGGGTAGTAGGGGCTGGAGGAGGATAGAGAGATAGGGACGGTTGAAGGGGCTGGAGGAGGTTACAGAGATAGGGAGGGATGTAGGGGCTTGAGGAGGTTACAGAGATAGGGAGGGTTGTAGGGGCTGGAGGAGGTTACATAGATAGGGAGGGTTGTAGGGGCTGGAGGAGGTTACAGAGATAGGGAGGGATGTAGGGGCTGGAGGAGGTTACATATATAAAAAGGGAGGGTTGTAGAGGCTGGAGGAGGTTAGAGAGATAGGGAGGGTTGTAGAACTGGAGGAGGTTACAGAGATAGGGAGGGATGTAGGGGCTGGTGGAGGTTACATAGATAAAAAGGGAGGGTTGTAGAGACTGGAGGAGGTTACAGAGATAGGGAGTGTTGTAGGGGGCTGGAGGAGGTTACAGAGATAGGGAGGGTTGTAGGGGCTGGAGGAGGTTACAGAGATACGGAGGGATGTAGGGGCTGGAGGAGGTTACAGAGATAGGGAACGTTGTAGGGGCTGGAGAGGTTACAGAGATAAGGAAGGATGGTGGGGCTGGAGGAGGTTACAGAGATAGGAAGGATTGTAGGGGCTGGAGGAGGTTACAGAGATAGGGATGGTTGCAGAGGCTGGAGGAGGTTACAGTGATTGGGAGGGGCGTAGGTGCTGGAAGATGTGACAGGGATAGAGCGGGTTGCAGAGGCTGGAGGAGGTTACAGAGATAGGGAGTGTAGTGGGGGCTGGAGGGGGTAACAGAGATAGGGAGCATAGTAGGGGCTGGAGGAGGTTACAGCGATAGGGAGCATGGTAAGGGCTAAAGGAGGTTACAGAGATAGGGAGAATAGTAGGGGCTGGAGGAGGTTACAGAGATAGGGAGGGTTGCAGGGGCTGGAGGAGCTTACACAAATAGGGAGCATTGTAGGGGCTGGAGGAGGTTACAGAGATAGCGAGGGTTGTAGGGGCTGGAGGAGGTTACAGAGATAGGGAGTGTGGTAGGGCCAGGAGGAGGTTACAGAGATAGGGAGGGTAATAGGGGCTGGAGGAGGTTACAGAGATAGGAAGGATTGTAGGGGCTGGAGTAGGTTACAGAGATAGGGATGGTTGCAGAGGCTGGAGGAGGTTACAGTGATTGGGAGGGGCGTAGGGACTGGAAGGTGTGACAGGGATAGAGTGGGTTGCAGAGGCTGGAGGAGGTTACAGAGATAGGGAGTGTAGTGGGGGCTGGAGGGGGTAACAGAGATAGGGAGCATAGTAGGGGCTGGAGGAGGTTACAGAGATAGGGAGCGTTGTAGGGACTGGAGTGGTTACAGAGATAGGGAAGGATGGAGGGGCTGGAGGAGGTTACAGAGATAGGGAGGGTTTTAGGGGCTGGAGGAGGTTACAGAGATAGGGAGGGTTGTAGGGGCTGGAGGAGGTTACACAGATAGGAAGGGATGTAGGGGCTCGAGAGGTTACAGAGATAGGGAGGGTAGTAGGGGCTGGAGGAGGTTAGAGAGATAGGGACGGTTGAAGGGGCTGGAGGAGGTTACAGAGATAGGGAGGGATATAGGGGCTTGAGGAGGTTACAGAGATAGGGAGGGATGTAGGGGCTGGAGGACGTTACATAGATAAAAAGGGAGGGTTGTAGGGGCTGGAGGAGGTTACAGAGATAGGGAGGGTTGTAGGGGCTGGAGGAGGTTACAGAGATAGGGAGGGTTGTAGAACTGGAGGAGGTTACAGAGATAGGGAGGGATGTAGTTGCTGGAGGAGGTTACATCGATAAAAAGGGAGGGTTGTCGAGGCTGGAGGAGGTTACAGAAGTAGGGAGGCTTGTAGGGGGCTGGAGGAGGTTACAGAGATAGGGAGGAATGTAGGGGCTGGAGGAGGTTACAGAGATAGGGAGCATTGTAGGGGCTGGAGAGGTTACAGAGATAAGGAAGGATGGAGGGGCTGGAGGAGGTTACAGAGATAGGGAGGGTTTTAGGGGCTGGAGGAGGTTACAGAGATAGGGAGGGTGGTAGGGGCTGGAGGAGGTTACAGAGAAAGCGAGGGTTGTAGGAGCTGGAAGAGGTTACAGAGATAGGGAGTGTTGTGGGGGCTGGAGGAGGTTACAGAGATAGGGAGGGTTGTAGGGGCTGGAGGAGGTTACAGAGATAGGGAGGGATGTAGGGGCTGGAGGAGGTTACAGAGATAGGGAACGTTGTAGGGGCTGGAGAGGTTACAGAGATAAGGAAGGATGGAGGGGCTGGAGGAGGTTACAGAGATAGGAAGGATTGTAGGGGCTGGAGGAGGTTACAGAGATAGGGATGGTTGCAGAGGCTGGAGGAGGTTACAGTGATTGGGAGGGGCGTAGGTGCTGGAAGATGTGACAGGGATAGAGCGGGTTGCAGAGGCTGGAGGAGGTTACAGAGATAGGGAGTGTAGTGGGGGCTGGAGGGGTTAACAGAGATAGGGAGCATAGTAGGGGCTGGAGGAGGTTACAGAGATAGGGAGCATGGTAAGGGCTAAAGGAGGTTACAGAGATAGGGAGCATAGTAGGGGCTGGAGGAGGTTACAGAGATAGGGAGGGTTGCAGGGGCTGGAGGAGCTTACACAAATAGGGAGCATTGTAGGGGCTGGAGGAGGTTACTGAGATAGCGAGGGTTGTAGGGGCTGGAGGAGGTTACAGAGATAGGGAGAGTGGTAGGGCCTGGAGGAGGTTACAGAGATAGGGAGGGTTATAGGGGCTGGAGGAGGTTACAGAGATAGGAAGGATTGTAGGGGCTGGAGTAGGTTACAGAGATAGGGATGGTTGCAGAGGCTGGAGGAGGTTACAGTGATTGGGAGGGGCGTAGGGACTGGAAGGTGTGACAGGGATAGAGTGGTTTGCAGAGGCTGGAGGAGGTTACAGAGATAGGGAGTGTAGTGGGGGCTGGAGGGGGTAACAGAGATAGGGAGCATAGTAGGGGCTGGAGGAGGTTACAGAGATAGGGAGCGTTGTAGGGACTGGAGTGGTTACAGAGATAGGGAAGGATGGAGGGGCTGGAGGAGGTTACAGAGATAGGGAGGGTTTTAGGGGCTGGAGGAGGTTACAGAGATAGGGAGGGTTGTAGAACTGGAGGAGGTTACAGAGATAGGGAGGGATGTAGGTGCTGGAGGAGGTTACATCGATAAAAAGGGAGGGTTGTCGAGGCTGGAGGAGGTTACAGAAGTAGGGAGGCTTGTAGGGGGCTGGAGGTGGTTACAGAGATAGGGAGGGTTGTAGGGGCTGGAGGAGGTTACAGTGATAGGGAGGAATGTAGGGGCTGGAGGAGGTTACAGAGATAGGGAGCGTTGTAGGGGCTGGAGAGGTTACAGAGATAAGGAAGGATGGAGGGGCTGGAGGAGGTTACAGAGATAGGGAGGGTTTTAGGGGCTGGAGGAGGTTACAGAGATAGGGAGGGTGGTAGGGGCTGGAGGAGGTTACAGAGAAAGCGAGGGTTGTAGGAGCTGGAAGAGGTTACAGAGATAGGGAGTGTTGTGGGGGCTGGAGGGTGTAACAGAGATAGGGAGGGTTGTATGGTCTGGAGGAAGTTACAGAGATAGGGAGTGTAGTGGGTGCTGGAGGGGGTAACAGAGATAGGGAGCATAGTAGCGGCTGGAGGAGGTTACAGAGACAGGGAACATGGTAGGGGCTGGAGGAGGTTACAGAGATAGGGTGAGTTGTAGGGGCTGGAGGAGGTTACAGAGATAGGGAGGGTTGTAGGGGCTGGAGGAGGTTACAGAGATAGGGTGGGAGAGGCTGGAGGAAATTTCAGAGATAGGGAGGATTGTAGGGGCTTGAGTAGGTTGCAGAGATAGGGAGGGATGTAGGTGCTGGAGGAGGTTACATAGATAAAAAGGGAGGGTTATGGGGCTGGAGGACGTTACAGAGATAGGGAGGGTTGTAGAACTGGAGGAGGTTACAGAGATAGGGAGGGATGTAGGGGCTGGAGGAGGTTACATAGATAAAAAGGGAGGGTTGTAGAGGCTGGAGGAGGTTACAGAGATATGGAGGGTTGTAGGGGCTGGAGGAGGTTACAGAGATAGGGAGGGTTGTAGGGGCTGGAGGAGGTTACAGAGATAGGGAGGGATGTAGTGGCTGGAGGAGGTTACAGAGATAGGGAGCGTTGTAGGGGCTGGAGAGGTTACAGAGATAAGGAAGGATGGAGGGGCTGGAGGAGGTTACAGAGATAGAGAGGTTTTTAGGGGCTGCAGGAGTTTACAGAGATAGGGAGGATGGTAGGGGCTGGAGGAGGTTACAGAGATAGGAAGGGATTTATGGGCTCGAGAGGTTACAGAGATAGGGAGGGTAGTAGAGGCTGGAGGAGGTTACAGAGATAGGGACGGTGAAGGGGCTGGAGGAGGTTACACAGATAGGGAGGGTTGTAGAACTGGAGGGGTTTACAGAGATAGGGAGGGTTGTAGGGGCTGGAGGAGGTTACAGAGATAGGGAGGGATGTAGGGGCTGGAGGAGGTTACAGAGATAGGGAGGGATGTAGGGCTGGAGGAGGTTACATAGATAAAAAGGGATTGTTGTAGAGGCTGGAGGAGGTTACAGAGATAGGGAGGGTTGTAGGGGGCTGGAGGTGGTTACAGATAGGGAGGGTTGTAGGTGCTGGAGGAGGTTACAAAGATAGGGAGGGATGTAGGGGCTGGAGGAGGTTACAGAGATAGGGAGCGTTGAAGGGACTGGAGAGGTTACAGAGATAGGGAAGGATGGAGGGGCTGGAGGAGGTTACAGAGATACAGAGTGTTTAAGGGGCTGGAGGAGGTTACAGAGATAGGGAGGGTGGTAGGGGCTGGAGGAGGTTACAGAGATAGGTAGGGATGTATGGGCTCGAGAGGTTACAGAGATAGGGAGGGTTGTAGGGGCTGGAGGAGGTTACAGAGATAGGGAGCGTTGTAGAACTGGTGAAGGTTACAGAGATAGGGAGTGATGTAGGGGCTGGAGGAGGTTACATAGATAAAAAGGGAGGGTTGTAGAGGCTGGAGGAGGTTACAGAGATAGGGAGGGTTGTAGGGGGCTGGAGGAGGTTACAGAGATATGGAGGGATGTAGGGGCTGGGGGAGGTTACAGAGATAGGGAGTGTTGTAGGGGCTGGAGAGGTTACAGAGATAAGGAAGGATGGAGGGGCTGGAGGAGGTTACAGAGATAGGGACGGTTTTAGGGCCTGCAGGAGGTTGCAGAGATAGGGAGGGTGGTAGGGGCTGGAGGAGGTTACACAGATAGGGAGGGTTGTTGAACTGGAGGAGGTTACAGAGATAGGGAGGGATGTAGGGACTGGAGGAGGTGAAAGAGATAGGGAGCGTTGTAGAGGCTGGAGGAGGTTACAGAGATAGGGAGGGTTGTAGGGGCTGGAGGAGCTTACACAGATAGGGAGCATTGTAGGGGCTGGAGGAGGTTACAGAGATAGCGACGGTTGTAGGGGCTGGAGGAGGTTACAGAGATAGGGAGGGTTATAGGGGCTGGAGGAGGTTACAGAGATAGGAAGGATTGTAGGGGCTGGAGTAGGTTACAGAGATAGGAAGGGATTTATGGGCTCGAGAGGTTAGAGAGATAGGGAGGGTAGTAGGGGCTGGAGGAGGTTACAGAGATAGGGACGGTGAAGGGGCTGGAGGAGGTTACACAGATAGGGAGGGTTGTAGAACTGGAGGGGTTTACAGAGATAGGGAGGGTTGTAGGGGCTGGAGGAGGTTACAGAGATAGGGAGGGATGTAGGGGCTGGAGGAGGTTACAGAGATAGGGAGGGATGTAGGGCTGGAGGAGGTTACATAGAGAAAAAGGGATTGTTGTAGGGGCTGGAGGAGGTTACAGAGATAGGGAGGGTTGTAGGGGGCTGGAGGTGGTTACAGATAGGGAGGGTTGTAGGTGCTGGAGGAGGTTACAAAGATAGGGAGGGATGTAGGGGCTGGAGGAGGTTACAGAGATAGGGAGCGTTGAAGGGACTGGAGAGGTTACAGAGATAGGGAAGGATGGAGGGGCTGGAGGAGGTTACAGAGATACAGAGGGTTTAAGGGGCTGGAGGAGGTTACAGAGATAGGGAGGGTGGTAGGGGCTGGAGGAGGTTACAGAGATAGGTAGGGATGTATGGGCTCGAGAGGTTACAGAGATAGGGAGGGTTGTAGGGGCTGGAGGAGGTTACAGAGATAGGGAGCGTTGTAGAACTGGTGAAGGTTACAGAGATAGGGAGGGATGTAGGGGCTGGAGGAGGTTACATAGATAAAAAGGGAGGGTTGTAGAGGCTGGAGGAGGTTACAGAGATAGGGAGGGTTGTAGGGGGCTGGAGGAGGTTACAGAGATATGGAGGGATGTAGGGGCTGGAGGAGGTTACAGAGATAGGGAGTGTTGTAGGGGTTGGAGAGGTTACAGAGATAAGGAAGGATGGAGGGGCTGGAGGAGGTTACAGAGATAGGGACGGTTTTAGGGGCTGCAGGAGGTTGCAGAGATAGGGAGGGTGGTAGGGGCTGGAGGAGGTTACAGAGATAGGAAGGAATGTATGGGCTCGAGACGTTACAGAGATAGGGAGGGTACTAGGGGCTGGAGGAGGTTACACAGATAGGGAGGGTTGTAGAACTGGAGGAGGTTACAGAGATACGGAGGGTTGTAGGGGCTGGAGGAGGTTACAGAGATAGGGAGGGATGTAGGGGCTGGAGGAGGTTAAAGAGATAGGGAGCGTTGTAGAGGCTGGAGGAGGTTACAGAGATAGGGAGGGTTGCAGGGGCTGGAGGAGCTTACACAGGTAGGGAGCATTGTAGGGGCTGGAGGAGGGTACAGAGATAGCGAAGGTTGTAGGGGCTGGAGGAGGTTACAGAGATAGGGAGTATGGTAGGGCCTGGAGGAGGTTACAGAGATAGGGAGGGTTATAGGGGCTGGAGGAGGTTACAGAGATAGGAAGGATTGTAGGGGCTGGAGGAGGTTACAGAGATAGGGATGGTTGCAGAGGCTGGAGGAGGTTACAGTGATTGGGAGGGGCGTAGGGACTGGAAGATGTGACAGGGATAGAGTGGGTTGCAGCGGCTGGAGGAGGTTACAGAGATAGGGAGTGTAGTGGGGGCTGGAGGGGGTAACAGAGATAGGGAGCATAGTAGGGGCTGGAGGAGGTTACAGAGATAGGGAGCATGGTAAGGGCTAAAGGAGGTTACAGAGATAGGGAGAGTTGTAGGGACTGGAGGAGGTTACAGAGATAGGGAGCGTTGTAGGGACTGGAGAGGTTACAGAGATATGGAAGGATGGAGGGGCTGGAGGAGGTTACAGAGAAACGGAGGGTTTTAGGGGCTGGAGGAGGTTACAGAGATAGGGAGGGTTGTAGGGGCTGGAGGAGTTTACAGAGATAGGAAGGGATGTAGGGGCTCGAGAGGTTACAGACATAGGGAGGGTAGTAGGGGCTGGAGGAGGTTAGAGAGATAGGGACGGTTGAAGGGGCTGGAGGAGGTTACAGAGATAGGGAGGGATGTAGGGGCTTGAGGAGGTTACAGAGATAGGGAGGGATGTAAGGGCTGGAGGACGTTATATAGATAAAAAGGGAGGGTTGTAGGGTCTGCAGGAGGTTACAGAGATAGGGAGGGTTGTAGGGGCTGGAGGAGGTTACAGAGATAGGGAGGGTTGTAGAACTGGAGGAGGTTACAGAGATAGGGAGGGATGTAGGGGCTGGAGGAGGTTACATAGATAAAAAGGGAGGGTTGTAGAGGCTGGAGGAGGTTAGAGAGATAGGGAGGGTTGTAGAACTGGAGGAGGTTACAGAGATAGGGAGGGATGTAGGGGCTGGAGGAGGTTACATAGATAAAAAGGGAGGGTTGTAGAGGCTGGAGGAGGTTACAGAGATAGGGAGTGTTGTAGGGGGCTGGAGGAGGTTACAGAGATAGGGAGGGTTGTAGGGGCTGGAGGAGGTTACAGAGATAGGGAGGGATGTAGGGGCTGGAGGAGGTTACAGAGATAGGGAGCGTTGTAGGGGCTGCAGAGGTTACAGAGATAAGGAAGGATGGAGGGGCTGGAGGAGGTTACAGAGATAGGGAGGGTTGCAGGGGCTGGGGGAGCTTACACAGATAGGGAGGACTGTATTGGCTGGATGAGGTTACAGCGTTAGCGAGGGTTGTAGGAGCTGGAGGAGGTTACAGAGATAGGGAGTGTTGTGGGGGCTGGAGGGTGTAACAGAGATAGGGAGAGTTGTAGGGGCTCGAGGACGTTACAGAGATAGGGAGTGTGGTAGGGGCTGGAGATGGTTACAGAGATAGGGAGTGTGGTAGGGCCAGGAGGAGGTAACAGAGATAGGGAGTGTGGTAGGGCCTGGAGGAGGTTACAGAAATAGGGATGGTTGCAGAGGCTGGAGGAGGTTACAGTGATTGGGAGGGTCGTAGGTGCTGGAAGATGTGACAGGGATAGAGCGGGTTGCAGAGGCTGGAGGAGGTTACAGAGATAGGGAGTGTAGTGGGGGCTGGAGGGGGTAACAGAGATAGGGAGCATAGTAGGGGCTGGAGGAGGTTACAGAGATAGGGAGCTTTGTAGGGGCTGGAGGAGGTTACAGAGATAGGGAGGGTTGCAGGGGCTGGAGGAGCTTACACAGATAGGGAGCATTGTAGGGGCTGGAGGATGTTCCAGGGATAGCGAGGGTTGTAGGGGCTGGAGGAGGTTACAGAGATAGGGAGTGTGGTAGGGCCTGGAGGAGGTTACAGAGATAGGGAGGGTTATAGGGGCCGGAGGAGGTTGCAGAGATAGGAAGGATTGTAGGGGCTGGAGTAGGTTACAGAGATAGGGATGGTTGCAGAGGCTGGAGGAGGTTACAGTGATTGGGAGGGGCGTAGGGACTGGAAGATGTGAGAGGGATAGAGTGGGTTGCAGAGGCTGGTGGAGGTTACAGAGATAGGGAGTGTAGTGGGGGCTGGAGGGGGTAACAGAGATATGGAGCATAGTAGGGGCTGGAGGAGGTTACAGAGATAGGGAGCGTTGTAGGGACTGGAGTGGTTACAGAGATAGGGAAGGATGGAGGGGCTGGAGGAGGTTACAGAGATAGGGAGTGTTTTAGGGGCTGGAGGAGGTTACAGAGATAGGGAGGGTTGTAGGGGCTGGAGGAGGTTACAGAGATAGGAAGGGATGTAGGGGCTCGAGAGGTTACAGAGATAGGGAGGGTAGTAGGGGCTGGAGGAGTTTAGAGAGATAGGGACGGTTGAAGGGGCTGGAGGAGGTTACAGAGATAGGGAGGGATGTAGGGGCTTGAGGAGGTTACAGAGATAGGGAGGGATGTAGGGGCTGGAGGACGTTACATAGATAAAAAGGGAGGGTTGTAGGGGCTGGAGGAGGTTACAGAGATAGGGAGGGTTGTAGGGGCTGGAGGAGGTTACAGAGATAGGGAGGGTTGTAGAACTGGAGGAGGTTACAGAGATAGGGAGGGATGTAGGTGCTGGAGGAGGTTACATCGATAAAAAGGGAGGGTTGTCGAGGCTGGAGGAGGTTACAGAGATAGGGAGGCTTGTAGGGGGCTGGAGGAGGTTACAGAGATAGGGAGGGTTGTAGGGGCTGGAGGAGGTTACAGTGATAGGGAGGAATGTAGGGGCTGGAGGAGGTTACAGAGATAGGGAGCGTTGTAGGGGCTGGAGAGGTTACAGAGATAAGGAAGGATGGAGGGGCTGGAGGAGGTTACAGAGATAGGGAGGGTTTTAGGGGCTGGAGGAGGTTACAGAGATAGGGAGGGTGGTAGGGGCTGGAGGAGGTTACAGAGAAAGCGAGGGTTGTAGGAGCTGGAAGAGGTTACAGAGATAGGGAGTGTTGTGGGGGCTGGAGGGTGTAACAGAGATAGGGAGGGTTGTATGGTCTGAAGGAAGTTACAGAGATAGGGAGTGTGGTAGGGCCTGGAGGTGGTTACAGAGATAGGGAATGTGGTAGGGCCTGGAGGAGGTTACAGAGATAGGGAGTGTGGTAGGGCCTGGAGGTGGTTACAGAGATAGGAAGGATTGTAGGGGCTGGAGGAGTTTACAGAGATAGGGATGGTTGCAGAGCCTGGAGGAGGTTACAGTGATTGGGAGGGGCGTAGGGACTGGAATATGTGACAGGGATAGAGTGGGTTGCAGAGGCTGGAGGAAATTACAGAGATAGGGAGTGTAGTGGGTGCTGGAGGGTGTAACAGAGATAGGGAGCATAGTAGCGGCTGGAGGAGGTTACAGAGACAGGGAACATGGTAGGGGCTGGAGGAGGTTACAGAGATAGGGTGAGTTGTAGGGGCTGGAGGAGGTTACAGAGATAGGGAGGGTTGTAGGGGCTGGAGGAGGTTACAGAGATAGGGTGGGAGAGGCTGGAGGAAATTTCAGAGATAGGGAGGATTGTAGGGGCTTGAGGAGGTTGCAGAGATAGGGAGGGATGTAGGGGCTGGAGGAGGTTACATAATAAAAAGGGAGGGTTGTAGGGGCTGGAGGACGTTACAGAGATAGGGAGGGTTGTAGAACTGGAGGAGGTTACAGAGATAGGGAGGGATGTAGGGGCTTGAGGAGGTTACATAGATAAAAAGGGAGGGTTGTAGAGGCTGGAGGAGGTTACAGAGATATGGAGGGTTGTAGGGGGCTGGAGGAGGTTACAGAGATAGGTAGGGTTGTAGGGGCTGGAGGAGGTTACAGAGATAGGGAGCGATGTAGTGGCTGGAGGAGGTTACAGAGATAGGGAGCGTTGTAGGGGCTGGAGAGGTTACAGAGATAAGGAAGGATGGAGTGGCTGGAGGAGGTTACAGAGATAGGAAGGGATGTATGGGCTCGAGAGGTTACAGAGATAGGGAGGGTAGTAGGGGCTGGAGGAGGTTACAGAGATAGGGACGGTGAAGGGGCTGGAGGAGGTTACACAGATAGGGAGGGTTGTAGAACTGAAGGAGTTTACAGAGATAGGGAGGGTTGTAGGGGCTGGAGGAGGTTACAGAGATAGGGAGGGATGTAGGGGCTGGAGGAGGTTACAGAGATAGGGAGGGATGTAGGGCTGGAGGAGGTTACATAGATAAAAAGGGAGTGTTGTAGGGGCTGGAGGAGGTTACAGAGATAGGGAGGGTTGTAGGGGGCTGGAGGTGGTTACAGATAGGGAGGGTTGTAGGTGCTGGACGAGGTTACAGAGATAGGGAGGGATGTAGGGGCTGGAGGAGGTTACATAGATAGGGAGCGTTGAAGGGACTGGAGAGGTTAGAGAGATAGGGAAGGATGGAGGGGCTGGAGGAGGTTACAGAGATACAGAGGGTTTAAGGGGCTGGAGGAGGTTACAGAGATAGGTAGGGATGTATGGGCTCGAGAGGTTACAGAGATAGGGAGGGTTGTAGGGGCTGGAGGAGGTTACAGAGATAGGGAGCGTTGTAGAACTGGTGGAGGTTACAGAGATAGGGAGGGATGTAGGGGCTGGAGGAGGTTACATAGATAAAAAGGGAGGGTTGTAGAGGCTGGAGGAGGTTACAGAGAAAGGGAGGGTTGTAGGGGGCTGGAGGAGGTTACAGAGATATGGAGTGATGTAGGGGCTGGAGGAGGTTAGAGAGATAGGGAGGGTTGTAGAACTGGAGGAGGTTACAGAGATAGGGAGGGTTGTAGGGGGCTGGAGGAGGTTACAGAGATAGGGCGGGTTGTAGGGGCTGGAGGAGGTTACAGAGATAGGGAGGGATGTAGGGGCTGGAGGAGGTTACAGAGATAGGGAGCGTTGTAGGGGCTGGAGAGGTTACAGAGATAAGGAAGGATGGAGGAGCTGGAGGAGGTTACAGAGATAGGGAGGGTTGCAGGGGCTGGGGGAGCTTACACAGATAGGGAGGATTGTATTGGCTGGATGAGGTTACAGCGATAGCGAGGGTTGTAGGGGCTGGAGGAGGTTACAGAGATAGGGAGGGATGTAAGGGCTGGAGGAGGTTACAGCGATAGGGAGGGATGTAGGGGCTGTAGGAGGTTACATAGATAAAAAGGGAGGGTTGTAGAGGCTAGAGGAGGTTACAGAGATGGAGGGTTGTAGGGGGCTGGAGGAGGTTACAGAGATAGGGAGGGTTGTCGGGGCTGGAGGAGGTTACAGAGATAGGGAGGGATGTAGTGGCTGGAGGAGTTTACAGAGATAGGGAGCATTGTAGGGGCTGGAGAGGTCACAGAGATAAGGAAGGATGGAGGTGCTGGAGGAGGTTACAGAGATAGGGAGGGTTTTAGGGGCTGCAGGAGGTTACAGAGATAGGGAGGGTCGTAGGGGCTGGAGGAGGTTACAGAGATAGGGAGGGTTTTAGGGGCTGCAGGAGGTTACACAGATAAGGAGGGTTGTAGAACTGGAGGAGGTTACAGATATAGGGAGGGATGTAGGGGCTGGAGGAGGTTACATAGATAAAAAGGGAAGGTTGTAGAGGCTGGAGGAGGTTACAGAGATAGGGAAGGTTGTAGGGGGCTGGAGGAGGTTACAGAGATAGGGAGCGTTGTAGGGGCTGGAGGAGGTTACAAAGATAAAAAGGGAGGGTTGTAGAGGCTGGAGGAGGTTACAGAAATAGGGAAGGTTGTAGGGGGCTGGAGGAGGTTACAGAGATAGGGAGCGTTGTAGGGGCTGGAGGAGGTTACAGAGATAGGGAGGGTTTTAGGGGCTGCAGGAGGTTACAGAGATAGGGAGGGTGGTAGGGGTTGGAGGAGGTTACAGAGATAGGAAGGGATGAATGGGCTCGAGAGGTTACAGAGATAGGGAGGGTAGTAGGGGCTGGAGGAGGTTAGAGAGATAGGGACGGTTGAAGGGGCTGGAGGAGGTTACACAGATAGGGAGGGTTGTAGAACTGGAGGAGGTTACAGAGATAGGGAGGGATGTAGGGGCTGGAGGAGGTTACATAGATAAAAAGGGAGGGTTGTAGCGGGCTGGAGGAGGTTACAGAGATAGGGAGGGATGTAGGGGCTGGACGAGGTTACAGAGATAGGGAGCATTGTAGGGGCTGGAGGAGGTTACAGAGATAGGGAGGGTTGCAGGGGCTGGAGGAGCTTACACAGATAGGGAGCATGGTACGGGCTGGAGGAGGTTACAGAGATAGCGAGGGTTGTAGGAGCTGGAGGAGGTTACAGAGATTGGGAGTGTTGTGGGGGCTGGAGGGTGTAACAGAGATAGGGAGGGTTGTAGAACTGGAGGAGGTTACAGAGATAGGGAGGGATGTAGGGGCTGGAGGACGTTACAGAGATAGGGAGGGTTGTAGAACTGGAGAAGGTTACAGAGATAGGGAGGGATGTAGGGGCTGGAGGAGGTTACATAGATAAAAAGGGAGGGTTGTAGAGGCTGGAGGAGGTTACAGAGATAGGGAGGGTTGTAGGGGGCTGGAGGAGGTTACAGAGATAGGGAGGGTTGTAGGGGCTGGAGTAGGTTACAGAGATAGGGAGGGATGTAGTGGCTGGAGGAGGTTACAGAGATAGGGAGCGTTGTAGGGGCTGGAGAGGTTACAGAGATAAGGAAGGATGGAGGGGCTGGAGGAGGTTACAGAGATAGGGAGGGTTTTAGGGGCTGCAGGAGGTTACAGAGATAGGGAGGGTGGTAGGGGCTGGAGGAGGTTACAGAGATAGGAAGGGATGAATGGGCTTGAGAGGTTACAGAGATAGGGAGGGTAGTAGGGGCTGGAGGAGGTTAGAGAGATAGGGACGGTTGAAGGGGCTGGAGGAGGTTACAGAGATAGGGAGGGTTGTAGAACTGGAGGAGGTTACAGAGATAGGGAGGGATGTAGGGGCTGGAGGAGGTTACATAGATAAAAAGGGAGGGTTGTAGCGGGCTGGAGGAGGTTACAGAGATAGGGAGCATTGTAGGGGCTGGAGGAGGTTACAGAGATAGGGAGGGTTGCAGGGGCTGGAGGAGCTTACACAGATAGGGAGCATTGTAGGGGCTGGAGGAGGTTACAGAGATAGTGAGGGTTGTAGGAGCTGGAGGAGGTTACAGAGATAGGGAGTGTTGTGGGGGCTGGAGGAGGTTACAGAGATAGGGAGTGTGGTAGAGCCTGGAGGGGGTTACAGAGATAGGGAGTGTGGTAGGGCGTGGAGGAGATTACAGAGTTAGGGAGGGTTGTAGGGGCTGGAGGAGGTTACAGAGATAGGAAGGATTGTAGGGGCTGGAGGAGGTTACAGAGATAGGGAGGGTTGTAGGGGCTGGAATAGGTTACAGAGATAGGGAGTGTGGTAGGACCTGGAGGAGGTTACAGAGATAGGGAGGGTTATAGGGGCTGGAGGAGATTACAGAGAAAGGAAGGATTGTAGGGGCTGGAGGAGTTTACAGAGATAGGGATGGTTGCAGAGGCTGGAGGAGGTTACAGTGATTGGGAGGGGCGTAGGGACTGGAAGATGTGACAGGGATAGAGTGGGTTGCAGAGGCTGGAGGAGGTTACAGAGATAGGGAGTGTAGTGAGGGCTGGAGGGGGTAACAGAGATAGGGAGCATAGTAGGGGCTGGAGGAGGTTACAGAGATAGGGAGAGTTGTAGGGGCTGGAGGAGGTTACAGAGATAGGGAGTGTTTCAGAGGCTGGAGGAAATTTCAGAGATGGGGAGGATTGTAGGGGCTGGAGGAGGTTACAGAGATAGGGAGCATTGAAGGGGCTGGAGGAGGTTACAGAGATAGGGAGGATTGTAGGGGCTGGAGGAGGTTACAGAGATAGGGAGGATTGTAGTGGCTGGAGGAGGTTACAGAGATAGGGAGGATTGTAGGTGCTGGCGGAGGTTACAGAGATATGGAGGTTTGTAGGTGCTGGAGGATTTTACAGAGATAGGGAGGATTGCAGAGGCTGGCGGAAGTTACAGAGATAGGGAGGGTTGCAGAGGCTGGTGGAGGTTACAGAAATAGGGGGGGTTGCAGAGGCTAGCGGAGGTTACAGAGATAGGGAGCATTACAGAGGCTGGAGGAGGTTACACAGATAGGGAAGATTGCAGAGGCTGTAGGAAGCTATGGAGATGGGGAGGTTTGTGGGCGCTGGATGAGGTTACAGACAGAGTGAACGTTGTTACTGTACTGACGCAGCACTGCACTGTCACAGGGTCAGGAATGCGGAGGGAGTGTCATACTGTCGAAGGCGTAGCGCTGAGGGTGTGCTGCATTGTTGGAGGGAACGTTGTGAGAAATGTCCTTTGCAAACCGATTGGTCTCCTTTTTGTTTTTAGGTTGTTTATGTGGCTGGGAATGCTGCTGAATGCATCCACATTCTTGTAACCAAGCCAATGTTCGGTCAGAAACCTTCACTGGTGAAAATCGAGACTAACAAGGAGCTATCCGACGAGATTACTTATATCGTTTAAAAGCCAGGCCCAGGCCACCGCCTGCTTCTCTCTCTCTGCTCATCTTAGAAAGCCCTTTCAAAATAAACATTACATTTCCCCTCCCTTTCCCTCAGCACCTTTCACAAACTTCAGCCCTTAATACCCAACTCCCTCACCTGCTTCGTCTCTGTTACACAGGAATAAGAGGAGGCCATTCAGCACCCCCCGAGCCTGCATGCAGGACAAAGCTGTCCATCCATCACCTTAAACATTCACTCCCCCAACTATCGACGTGCGTTGGTAGGAGTGTGTACCATCTACAAGATGCACTGCAGCAACTCAGCAAGGCTCCTTCAACAGCACCTTCCAAACCCTCGACCACTACCACCTAGAAGGACAAAGGCGGTGGATAGATGGAAACACCAGCACCTACAAGTTCCTCCCCAAGTCACTCACCAACCTGACTTGGAAATATATCACCGTTCCTTCACTGTCGCTGGGTCAAAATCCTGGAACTCCCTCCCTAACAGCACTGTGGGTGTACCTACACCACATGGACTGCAGCAGCTCAAGAAGGCAGCTCACCACCACCTTCTCATGGGGCAATTAGGGATGGGCAATAAATGTTGGCCTCGTCAGCGTTGCCAATGCAACCCCGAGAATGAATGATACAAAGCCAAAAACCCTGTTCCTCTTCCAAATAAATCACCTCCAGCAAGCAAAAGCCTAATGATATGCTCATGGAATCTTGCTGTGCACAAAGGTGTTTTAGTCCCCAAACGAACACAAATTACTGAAGGGCATTTGAAGATCTAAACAGGACAAGTGTTACAGCGAACTCCCCTGAAAAACCCCATACCAGTGATTGAGGTATTCAACTGCAATTGCATCGTACAGCATTCAATAAAAGAATCCTGAAGCTTTTACTTGTTGATTCTTTTTGATTTGGGGCTGGGGCTTAATGGAGGGTCTAAAGGATCCGGTGGGGGGGATTTGCATTAACCTGCGTTCCTCCCACTGCCTGGGTGCTGGCGGGGGTTGGGGTGGGCGTGAAGGTTCCACGGCTGGTCCACCAGTTCTGGAGGTGTCCAGACTTTGAACTAATTGGCCTCTGTCTCCCTCAGGGATGAGTGAGGGTTTCAGCAGTAGATCAGCTGAGATGGGTACAAAGTCAGCGTTGGCCTGGAGGTGGAAATAGGCGGTGATAGTGAGGGCAGGAATATGAGGTCGGAAGCTCATCTCGTGACACCAACGTTGTGGACAGACCGGCTTAATCTCAGACTCAGGTCGAAGCCGCCACTGGAGTGTGACACACGTGTCGGAACGGCGATCGTGCGCACAGCGGGTCACACGTGAACGAAAAGGGATGCGTGCGCAGAGTTGGTCACATGTTTCGGAACGGCGTTGTGTACGCAAAGCGGGTCACACGTGACCGAAAGGCGATGCGTGCGCAGAGCGGGTCACATGACAACGGCGAAGCGTTCGTTTTGGTCGCACGTGACAGCACAGCGATGCGTGCGCAGAGCGGGTCACACGTGACGGAAAGGCGCTTCGTGCGCAGACCGAGTCAGGTGACGGAACGCCAATACGTGTGGAGCGGCTCACGTGACGGAACGGCGGTGCGTGCGCAGAGCTGGTCACACGTGATGGAACGGCGGTTTCTGCGCAGAGCTGGTCACACGTGACGAAATGGTAGTGCGTGCCCACAGCGGGTCACACGTGGTGAAAGGAACCCAAGTGCGCATAGCATGTCGCCTGTGGGAGCCAAGACGGAGAGCCGCATGCGAAGTGCCCGCCCTTATTGCCCTGTGGCAGGAGAGGCTCCGGGTCACGGGCTGTTTCCCCTCGAGCTGCCCGCCAGCACATTGGGGCTCAGGGGTGCCTTGGCACAAAGTGCGTTTCTCTGCCTTCTCACGTGACCATACCTGTAGGGGAACGTGGTGACATCGTCCCGCTTGTGCGCGCGCAGCAGTAGCTCATTGTTGGAGGCAGTCTGTGTAGACGACATCACGCTCGATGGGCAGAATGCTGGCTACATTGCGCTTCCGCGTAAATTCAAACAAATTCTGCCGTTATTTCGGTTAATGCGAGAGACGTCCTTGCGCGTGCGCAGCGCGACGAGGAAAGAGCGCCAAATCAGAGCAGAAGGAGTTTTATTCCAGTTTTTGGGCACCTGAGACATTTATCCTTTATTTCTCACATCGGGACAATTTTAAAGGCAACTAAGATGAGTGTTGCTTGCTGGCTGAACATTTCATTTTCTTTTCATCAACAGAGCCAATGGCCGCCGAAGCCACATTCCGCCCTTTTTCCCCTGGGTCCAAATCTATTTCCATCCACTGGATTTTTAACCTGTCCTTCCCTGTGGTATAAAGGGTCAACAGAATGGATATGTCGATCTTTGGGTCACATGACGGTGTGACATTGATACCAGGCAGTCGTGTACCAGGTCTCCGTAGGGACGGGGAATTGGGCAGCCCTGGGGTGGGGGTTGGGTGGGGGGGGGGATGTGCCTGCCCGGGTCACTCGCGACGTAAACGCTGTAAATAGGGTCAATAAACTGGCTTTCAAGTCGATAGCCGGATACGCCCCTGGCTCCTTCCTCACGACAATCCTGGCCTCGCACGTCCTACAACATTCCCCGGGTCACCAGAACCTTCAGGGCACAGAAGGAGGCCGTTCGGCCCATCGTGCCTGCGCTCGCTCTCCAAAGGAGCATCATGACCTGGTGCCATTGCCCTGCCTTTTCCCCGTTCCCCCTGCACCGCCTGCGTTGTTCGGGTTGGGGGGGTTATTGTTACGGTCGACCCTCTTGTGCCTTCCACAACTGGAGGCCGCCCTCAGTATTGGAAGGTAACCTGTGTTAGTGTTTGTCGTGAGGAAGCTCGGCGTTACCCATCCCCGCCCCCCAACCCCTGCCAGGCTACTCCCTGGATTACCGGCCGGGAACTGCTTTCCTGCGCCGGGCTCCATTTTAATTCCGCCCCCAACCCCCCCTCATGAACAAACCACCTGCGTCCCTCGGCCCATGTTTCCTGCGTTATCCGATGGCAGCCTTCCCGATGGCCACATCCTTCAGTGGACCCACCTGAGCCGGTTCCCCGCCCACTCTCGCAAGCCTGGACTCGGAGAGAGAGAGGGAACTGCAACCCTTTCAGTTGGGAATCGGGGGGAGGGGTGCGTTTTGGCGGGTAACGTGGCCTGTTTGCGCATCCTGTAATGTGCCTTACTTTGCCTCGCTGTGTTAAGGCTGCTGTTTGAATGCGGGTTAATTTTGTGGTCACAGGCCACGCGGATCCTCTCCCAGTTAATCAGCTCCCGACCCCCGCACCCCCTCCGCTCGAGAGGGAGGACAAGAGACGGTGAATCCAGATCCCCAGCCACTTTAAATAGACCTCGGTGAAGCTGCACAGCGTCCAGTGCGGGCAGCCACACGCCCGTCCCGCTGGAATGAGACCGAATCAGAGGCGGGTGGGCCTTGAGTTAAGGTCAGGTTTGCAGCACCGATGCAGTTTTGCATTGAGATGCCGAACCCACCCCTGCTTCCAGCGGCTCCCCCTGGTAACAATCTGTGTTGCCGTCAGGGTGCTGCAGTGGCTGGTGGGCCATGCTGACTGGCCATGGCTGGCAGTAGTATGGGCACCTCTTTACCTCTCAGCAGCTGGGCAGGGCACCGGAAGTACTGGCGCAACTGAACCCCCAAGGCCTTCGTATGTTGTGTCGAACATACCCTAGATCTTTGCTTTAAGTCGCCCCACTTGGCGTTATTTATGAATCTCAGCCTCTCCTTTCACTGCCTTGAATCCTCTGTGTCCTCGTCCATTGCTTCAGTGTATCAGCAATGTGGGCTCTTGTCTCATCTTCATGCTGCTCCACAGACTTTTCCATGTCTCCCTCCCAACCTCACTCACTGGCTCAGCCTCCAGTTGCGTCTTCCAACCCGATCCGAAACCTTAGCTCACAGTCATGGCTCTCAGCCTTTTCCCGTTTTGCACCAGCTTCTTTCAGCTCTCACCGTTTGTCAGCCAAACAGCTGCACCCTCCCTGTCCCCAAACATTCCCAGACACCAATCTGAAGACTATATCCTGTTTAACACACATTTTCTCCCTTTCCCACCAGCATGGTACCTTCATTCAGTCATTAATAATTGTGTTTCAAACATATCTCTGTGGGAAAGCGCTGCCGAGATCAATGAATCGGTTTGCACCATTCGATGCAGCGACAAAGCTGGAAATTTCACCACAGATCGTTTCAAACTGTTGCTTCGATCAGTAATTTATCTCCTTCCTTTTCTTTCTCTTCCAGTTAACTCGGTGATGATTGTGATCACCTGGTGAAAGCACGGTCTCTCGAAATGTGTCACTCACTATGTGGTGGGAATGGCAGTGGCCCGAACCCCTGGTCATTTTCACTAATCCCATATTGAGCTGAACCGTTCCGATGTGTTTCCCAAGTACGTTTCTGTTCATTATTCCCATGTGTAGTCTTATTCTCTGCTTTGATTTTGCCCAACTGCTGTTTTCTGTGTGGCTCACAGTCACTTTTACCTTTGCTTGATTTCTGGCCACATGTTGTGAGAATCTGAAAAGCAAATGTTGCACTGAGAAAATGGAAGATGTGGTTCTAGGAATAGTGAGTGTGCTGGGTTGTTCAGAGTCTGTCCCCTGGCATTTCACACAGGATATACAGATGATATAATTGATAATGTTTCTGGGTGTTGTGTCCATAAAATGAGCTTTTTTTACTTTCCACATATGGGTCACATTTGAAATGTTAGACAACATGTTAACCCCTTGTCCCCCTTTCTGATTTTTCTGCTCAATATTCCGACGGTCAGACATACTTTAGTGACCAGTTAAGTCTGCAGGGGAGTCTGAGTCCGCAGCAGTGGAGAGAATCACAAGGACCCAGAGATGGAGAACCAAAGAAATCCATCATTTTACTCTTCAGCATATCCAGCAGTTTTATACTGTTGTTGGTGACCTGGGTTGTATATAACACTTATGCGTGAATTATATAATCAGTGTTATTACTCCTACACTGATCCTGATTTTATCACAGAACAAACATGAAAGGCGCCGCAGGTTCTCATTTCCTGCACCGACAAGGGTGACCCAGATTAAAATAAGGGCTCTCCCATTTAAGAAAGATAAGAGGAGGAATTTCTTCCTTCAGGGGATCGTTATTCTTTGGAATTCTCTCCCCCAGTGAGAAGTGGAGCCTGAGCCATTTAATATATTCAAGACTGAGTTAGGCAGATAATTGATTGATAAGGGAGCCAAGGATTATTGGGGATGGGCAACGAAGTGGAGTTAAAGTCACAATCAGATCAGCCATATTTTTTATTCATTTATGTGATGTGGGTGTCGCTGGCTAGCCAGCATTTATTGCCCACCCCTAATTGCCTCATTGTTCAGAGGGCATTTAAAAGTCAAGCACATAGCTGTGGGTGTGGTGCCACATGTAGACCATGAATGGCAGAGCAGGCTTGAGGAGTCGAATGCCTACTCCTGCTCCTGTTTCTTATGTTCTTGGGAGCTGAAGAACACAGTGAAATATCCACTCAAGCTCATTGTTAAATCAGGAGGAGCTAAAGGGTTTCAAACACTGGAACTCAATCCCATTTCATAGTCGATCTCCTGCACTCCTCACAGGGACAGAAAGTACATTTAAATGAGCAGCACAGAGCCTGAAATAATCATAAATCTGATTCTTGTTACATCAATAAGACATGAAAAGAAATCAAAACTGTATGTATCAAAACTTTATTCTTTTTGCTGTTTTAAAATGGACTTCTGATGAACCACAAGATGGCTGCTACAGGTCACATGAGTCACAAGATTGGCCATCTGTTCTGGAAGGTCCTAACAAAGACTACAAGAAAAAAGGAGTTCCAACTCCCATCCTTGTGTAATCTCACACCCGAAGGCCACATTATTATCACAAAATTAGATGGCCAACAGGCAAACTGACTCTCCCAGCTGGGACGATAACAAAGACAGACTCATCAAAACTCTTGATACCTGAAGAAGTGTTAACAGCCACCATTTTTCTCATAAGGCAAACAGTGGATTTTAGCCAGGAGTGCAGAAAGCTGCTTGCGAGGCTGCAATTAACTCATTAATGTGCCATTTAAAAAAATGTGTTCATGGAATGTGTGCTGGGCCAGCATTTATTGCCCATCCCTAATTGCTCTTGTTCAGAGGGCATTTAAGAGTCGAGCACATTGCTGTGGGTCTGGAGTCACATGTTGGCCAGACCATGCAAGGACAGCAGATTTCCTTCCCTAAAGGGCATTCGTGAACCAGATGGGTTTTTACGACAATCGACAATGGTTTCTACGTCATCATCAGACTTTTAACTCCAGATTCAAATTTCAGCATGTGCCCAGAGCATTACCCTGGTTCTCTGGATTACAAGCCTAGTGTCAATACCACTATTCCACCACCTCCCCATGTGTTACATGACGCCATGCGTCTGGCCTTTTGGATGATTTTAATATTACATTTCTAGCCTCACAGCTCTGACTGCTGCTTTAACACCAATATTGACCCTCTGATAGTGCAGAACTCCCTCAGTACTGACCCTCTGACAATGCAGAACTCCCTCAGTACTGCCCGCTGACAGTGCAGCACGCCCTCAGTACTGATCCTCCGACAGTGCAGCACTCCCTCAGGAGTGACTCTCAGTGTGTTCAGCACTCCCTCAGTACTGACTCTCTGACAATGCAGCACCCCCTCGGTACTTACCCTCTGACTATGCAGCTCTCCCTCAGTACTGATCCTCCGACAGTGCAGCACTCCCTCAGTAATGACCCCAGACAGTGCAGCAGTGCCTCAGTACTGAAACTCAGGCAGTGCAGAACTCCCTCAGTACTGACCCTCCGACAGTGCAGCACTCCATCAGTACTGACCCTTCCACGTTGCAGTAGTCACTCAGTATTGAACCTCCGATCATGCAGCGTTCCCTTAGTAGTGACCCTCCAAGAGTGCAGCATTCCTTCAGTACTGACACTCTGTGTGTAGCACTCCTTCAATATAGTTCTTCCGACAGTGCAGTTCTCCCACAATACTGACCCTCCCACAGTGCCGTGTTCCCTCAGTACTGATGCTCTGATAGTGCAGCACTCCCTCAGTGCAGACCCTCCGACAGTGCAGAACGCCCTCAGTACACCACTTCCAACAGTTCAGCACTCCTTCAGCACTGACCCCCGGATAGTGCAGCACCCCCTCAGTACTGACCCTCTGACAGTGCAGCACTCCCTCAGCACTGACGCCCGGATAGTGCAGTCCCTCAGTACTGACCCCCGGATAGTGCTGCGTTCCCACATTACTGACCCTCCGACAGTGCAACACTCCCTCAGTACTGACCCCTGGATAGAGCAGCACCCCCTCAGTACTCGCCTTCCAACAGTGCAGCACTCCCTCAGTGCTGACCCCCGGATAGTGCAGTGTTCTCTCAGCACTGACCCCCCGACAGTGCAGCACCCCCTCAGTACTGACCCTCTGTGTGCAGCACTCCCTCAGCACTGACCCTCCGACAGTGCATAACTCCCTAAGTACTCACGTTCTGACAGTGCAGCACTCCCTCAGTACTCACCTTCCAAGAGTGCAGCACTCCCTCAGCACTGACACCCGGATAGTGCAGTGTTCCCTCAGTCCTGACACTCCGACAGTGCAGCACTCCCTCAACACTGACTCGCCGACAGTGCAGCACTCCCTCAGCACTGACCCTCCGACAGTGCAGCACTCCCTCAGCACTGACCCCTGAATAGTGCAGAACTCCCTCAGTACTGATCCTCTGACAGTGCAGCACTCCCTCAGTACTGAGCCTTCAACATTTCAGTACTCACTCAGTACTGAACCTCCGACCATGCAGCGTTCCCTCAGTAGTCACCCTCCAACAGTGCAGCACTCCCTTCAGTACTGACCCTCTGTGTGCAGCACTCCTTCAATATAGTCCTTCCGACAGTGCAGTTCTCCCTCAGTACTGACCCTCTGACAGTGCAGCACTCCCTCAGTACTCCCCTTCCAACAGTGCAGCACTCCCTCAGCACTGATCCCCGGATAGTGAAGCACTCCCTCACTACTGATCCTATGACAGTGCAGTGCTCCCTCAGTACTGACCCTCTGACAGTGCAGCACTCCCTCATTATTGACCCTCTGACAATGCAGAACTCCCTTAGTACTGACCCCTGGATAGTGCAGCACTCGCTCAGTACTGATCCTCCGACAGTGCAGCACTCCCTCAGTCCTGACTCTCTGACAGTGCAGTACTCCCTCAGTACTGACCCTCTGGCAGTGCAGAACTCCTTCAGTACTGACCCTCCGATAGTGGAGCACTCCCTCAGTCCTGACACTCCGACAGTGCAGTACTCCCTCAGTACTGACCCTCCGACACTGCAGCACTCCCTCAGTCCTGACTCTCCAACAGTGCAGCACTCCCTCATTACTGTCCCTCCAACAGTGCAGCACTCCCTCAGTACTGACCGTCCGACAGTGCGGTATTCCCTCAGTACTGACCCACGGATAGTGCTGCGTTCCCACATTACTGACCCTCCGACAGTGCAGCCCTCCCTCAGTACTGACCCCCAGATAGTGCAGCACTCCCTCAGTACTGTCCCTCCGACAGTGCAGCACTCCCTCATTACTGACCCTCAGTGTGCAGCACTCCTTCAATATAGTACTTCCAACAGTGCAGTTCTCCCTCAGTACTGACCCTCCGACAGTGCAGCACTCCCTCAGTACTGACCCTTCAACATTGCAGTACTCACTCAGTACTGAACCTCCGATCATGCAGCACTCCCTCTGTACTGACGCTCTGACAGTGCAGCACTCCCTCAGTACTGATCTTCTGACAGTGCAGCACTCCCTCAGTTCTGACGCCCGGATAGTGCAGCACTCCCTCAGTACTGATCCTCTGACAGTGCAGCACTCCCTCAGTGGTGATCCTCCGCGTTCAGCAGGTGTTCAGAAAATCTGAAATGTTCTATTTGTTATCGTATCTATCCAGTTGAAGGATCGAATTGAAGAGGAGTCGAAAAGGAAAGTGGAATTTCTTCATGCACTCATACATTGCTCGCAAGTTGTAGCTGGGATCAATTACTTCGTGAAAGTATGAAAACATAAATAACTTGCAGTTATCTAGCAATTTGAACGCACTAAAATGCCTCAGGTTACTTGGGGTGTTACTCAGACAGAAATTTGACAGCGACCTACAGAAATATGGAACACGTTCGGTGTAGCTACATGAAAGACGAAAGGTTTAGGGAAAATCTTAAGTTAGGACACAAAGATGGAGCGGTTCAGGGAGGGATCTCCAGGGCTTAGGGTACAGGCTGGGGAAGTTACGGCAGAAAATTGGGGGAAATCATGGGATTAACAAGAAACCAGAACTGTGCGAGCTCAGAGACAAGTGAGGAATATTGGTGCTGGAGGAGGTTACAGAGATAGGGAGAGTGGTAGGGGCTGGAGGAGGTTACAGAGATAGGGAGGGATGTAGGGACTTGAGGTGGTTACAGAGATAGGGAGGGATGTAGGGGCTGGAGGAGGTTACAGAGATAGGGAGCGTTGTAGGGGGCTGGAGGAGGTTACAGAGATAGGCAGGGATGTAGGGGCTGGAGGAGGTTACATAGATAAAAAGGGAGGGTTGTAGGGGATGGAGGAGGTTACAGAGATAGGGGGGGTTGTAGGGGCTGGAGGACGTTACAGAGATAGGGAGGGTTGTAGAACTGGAGGAGGTTACAGAGATAGGGAGCGATGTAGGGGCTTGAGGAGGTTACAGAGATAGGGAGGGATGTAGGGGCTTGAGGAGGTTACAGAGATAGGGAGGGATGTAGGGGCTGGAGGAGCTTACAGAGATAGGGAGGGTTGTAGGGGGCTGGAGGAGGTTACAGAGATAGGGAGGGACGTAGGGGCTGGAGGAGGTTACATAGATAAAAAGGGAGGGTTGTAGGGGCTGGAGGAGGTTACAGATATAGGGAGGGTTGTAGGCGGCTGGAGGAGGTTACAGAGATAGGGAGCATTGTAGGGGCTGGAGAGGTTACAGAGATAGGGAAGGATGGAGGGGATGGAGGAGGTTACAGAGATAGGGGGGGTTGTAGGGGCTGGAGGACGTTACAGAGATAGGGAGGGTTGTAGAACTGGAGGAGGTTACAGAGATAGGGAGCGATGTAGGGGCTTGAGGAGGTTACAGAGATAGGGAGGGATGTAGGGGCTTGAGGAGGTTACAGAGATAGAGAGGGATGTAGGGGCTGGAGGAGGTTACAGAGATAGGGAGGGTTGTAGGGGGCTGGAGGAGGTTACAGAGATAGGGAGGGACGTAGGGGCTGGAGGAGGTTACATAGATAAAAAGGGAGGGTTGTAGGGGCTGGAGGAGGTTACAGATATCGGGAGGGTTGTAGGCGGCTGGAGGAGGTTACAGAGATAGGGAGCATTGTAGGGGCTGGAGAGGTTACAGAGATAGGGAAGGATGGAGGGGCTGGAGGAGGTTACAGAGATAGGGAGGGTTTTAGGGGCTACAGGAGGTTACAGAGATAGGGAGGGTGGTAGGGGCTGGAGGAGGTTACAGAGATAGGAAGGAATGTATGGGCTCGAGAGGTTACAGAGATAGGGAGGGTAGTAGGGGCTGGAGGAGGTTAGAGAGGTAGGGAGGGTTGAAGGGGCTGGAGGAGGTTACACAGATAGGGAGGATTGTAGGGGCTGGAGGAGGTTACAGAGATAGGGAGGGTTGAAGGGGCTGGAGGAGGTTACACAGATAGGCAGGATTGTAGGGCCTGGAGGAGGTTACAGAGATAGGGAGTGTGGTAGTGCCTGGAGGATATTACAGAGATACGGAGGGTTGTAGGGGCTGGAGGAGGTTACAGGGATAGGATGGATTGTAGGGGCTGGAGGAGGTTACAGAGATAGGGAGGGTTGTAGGGGCTGGAGGAGGTTACAGAGATAGGGAGGGTTGCAGAGGCTGGAGGAGGTTACAGTGATTGGGAGGGGCGTAGGGACTGGAAGATGTGACAGGGATAGAGTGGGTTGCAGAGGCTGGAGGAAGTTACAGAGATAGGGAGTGTAGTGGGGGCTGGAGGGGGTAACAGAGATAGGGAGCATGGTAGGGGCTGGAGGAGGTTACAGAGATAGGGAGGGTTGTAGTGGCTGGAGGAGGTTACAGAGATAGGATTGTAGGGGCTGGAGGAGGTTACAGGCATAGGGAGGATTGTAGGGGCTGGAGGAGGTTACAGAGATAGGGAGGATTGTAGGGGCTGGAGGAGGTTACAGAGATTGGGAGGATTGTAGAGGCTGGCAGAGGTTACTGAGATATGGAGGTTTGTAGGGGCTGGAGGCGTTTACAGAGATAGGGAGGATTGTAGAGGCTGGCGGAGGTTACAGAGATAGGGAGGGTTGCAGATGCTGGCGGAGGTTACAGAGATAGGGAGGGTTGCAGAGGCTGGCGGAGGGTACAGAGATAGGGAGGGTTGCAGAGGCTGGAGGAGGTTACAGAGATAGGGAGGGTTGCAGAGGCTGGCGGAGGGTACAGAGATAGGGAGCATTGCAGAGGCTGGAGGAGGTTACAGAGATAGGGAGCATTGCAGAGGCTGGAGGAAGCTATGGAGATGGGGAGGATTGTGGGCGCTGGATGAGGTTACAGACAGAGTGAACGTTGTTACTGTACTGACGCAGCACTGCACTGTCACAGGGTCAGGGATACGGAGGGAGTGTCATTCTGTCGAAGGCGTAGCGCTGAGGGTGTGCTGCATTGTCGGAGGGACAGTTGTGAGAAATTTCCTTTGCAAACCGATTGGTCTCCTTATTGTTTTTAGGTTGTTTTTGTGGCTGGGAATGCTGCTGAATGCATCCATATTCGTGTATTCAAGCCAGTGGCCGGTGAGAAACCTTCATTGGTGAAATTCGAGACTAACAAGAAAGTATCCGACGAGATTACTTCCTTCGGTTAAAAGCCAGGCCCAGGCCACCGCCTGCTTCTCTCTCTGCTCAGCTTAGAAAGCGCTTTCAAAATAAACATTACATTTCCCCTCCCTTTCCCTCAGCACCTTTCACAAACTTCAGCCCTTAATATCCAACTCCCTCACCTGCTTCGTCTCTGTTACACAGGAATAAGAGGAGGCCATTCAGCACCCCCCGAGCCTGCATGCAGGACAAAGCTGTCCATCCATCACCTTAAACATTCACTCCCCCAACTATCGACGTGCGTTGGTAGGAGTGTGTACCATCTACAAGATGCACTGCAGCAACTCAGCAAGGCTCCTTCAACAGCACCTTCCAAACCCTCGACCACTACCACCTAGAAGGACAAAGGCGGTGGATAGATGGAAACACCAGCACCTACAAGTTCCTCCCCAAGTCACTCACCAACCTGACTTGGAAATATATCACCGTTCCTTCACTGTCGCTGGGTCAAAATCCTGGAACTCCCTCCCTAACAGCACTGTGGGTGTACCTACACCACATGGACTGCAGCGGCTCAAGAAGGCTGCTCAGCACCGCCTGCTCAAGGAGCAATTAGGGATGGGCAATAAATGAAGGCCTCGTTAGCGATGCCAATGCAACCCTAGAATGAATGATACAAAGCCAAAAACCCTGTTCCTCTTCCAAATAAATCACCTCCAGCAAGCAAAAGCCTAATGATATGCTCATGGAATCTTGCTGTGCACAAAGGTGTTTTAGTCCCCAAACGAACACAAATTACTGAAGGGCATTTGAAGATCTAAACAGGACAAGTGGTACAGCGAACTCCCCTGAAAAACCCCATACCAGTGATTGAGGTATTCAACTGCAATTGCATCGTACAGCATTCAATAAAAGAATCCTGAAGCTTTTACTTGTTGATTCTTTTTGATTTTGGGGCTGGGGCTTAATGGAGGGTCTAAAGGATCCGGTGGGGGGATTTGCATTAACCTGCGTTCCTCCCACTGCCTGGGTGCTGGCGGGGGTTGGGGTGGGCGTGAAGGTTCCACGGCTGGTCCACCAGTTCTGGAGGTGTCCAGACTTTGAACTAATTGGCCTCTGTCTCCCTCAGGGATGAGTGAGGGTTTCAGCAGTAGATCAGCTGAGATGGGGACAAAGTCAGCGTTGGCCTGGAGGTGGAAATAGGCGGTGATAGTGAGGGCAGGAATATGAGGTCGGAAGCTCATCTCGTGACACGAAAGTTGTGGACAGACCGGCTTAATCTCAGACTGAGGTCGAAGCCGCCACTGGAGTGTGACACACGTGTCGGAACGGCGATGGCGCGCACAGCGGGTCACACGTGAAGGAAGTGGGATGCGTGCGCACAGCCGGCCAGACGTGTCGGAACGGCGATGCGTGCGCACAGCGGGTCACACGTGAGCGAAGAGGGATGCGTGCGCAGAGCTGGTCACATGTGACGGAACGGCGTATGTACGCAAAGCGGGTCACACGTGACCGAAAGGCGATGCGTGCGCAAAGCGGTTCACACATGACATATCGGCGATGCGTGCGCAAAGCGGGTCACACGTGACGGAAAGACGATGCGTGCGCAGACCGGGTCAGGTGACGGAACGGCGATGCGTGTGCAGAGCGGTTCACGTGGCGGAACGGCGGTGCGTGCGCAGGGCTGGTCACATGTGATGGAACGGCAGTTTCTGCGCTCAGCTGGTCACACGTGACGAAACCGCGGTGCGTGCGCAGAGCTGGTCACACGTGACGGAACGGCTGTGCGTGCCCACAGCGGGTCACACATGGTGAAAGGAACCCAAGTGCGCATAGCGTGTCGCCTGTGGGAGCCAAGACGGAGAGCCGCATGCGAAGTGCCCGCCCTTACTGCCCTGTGGCAGGGGAGGCTCCGGGTCACGGGCTGTTTCCCGTCGAGCTCCCCGCCGGCACATTGGCTCAGGGGCGCCTTGGCGCTAAGTGCGTGTCTCTGCCTTCTCACGTGACTATTCTTGTAGGGGAACGTGCTGACATCGCCCCGCTTGCGCGCGTGCAGAAGTAGCTCATTGTTGGACGCAGTGTGTGTAGACGCCATCACGCTCGATGGGCAGAATGTTGGCTACCTTGCGCTTGCGCATAAATTCAAACAAATTCTGCCGTTATTTCGGTTAATGCGAGAGACGTCCTTGCGCGTGCGCAGCGCGACGAGGAAGGAGCGCCAAATCAGAGCAGAAGGAGTTTTATTCCAGTTTTTGGGCACCTGAGACATTTATCCTTTATTTCTCACATCGGGACAATTTTAAAGGCAACTAAGATGAGTGTTGCTTGCTGGCTGAACATTTCATTTTCTTTTCATCAACAGAGCCAATGGCCGCCGAAGCCACATTCCGCCCTTTTTCCCCTGGGTCCAAATCTATTTCCATCCACTGGATTTTTAACCTGTCCTTCCCTGTGGTATAAAGGGTCAACAGAATGGATATGTCGATCTTTGGGTCACATGACGGTGTGACATTGATACCAGGCAGTCGTGTACCAGGTCTCCGTAGGGACGGGGAATTGGGCAGCCCTGGGGTGGGGGTTGGGTGGGGGGGGGGGATGTGCCTGCCCGGGTCACTCGCGACGTAAACGCTGTAAATAGGGTCAATAAACTGGCTTTCAAGTCGATAGCCGGATACGCCCCTGGCTCCTTCCTCACGACAATCCTGGCCTCGCACGTCCTACAACATTCCCCGGGTCACCAGAACCTTCAGGGCACAGAAGGAGGCCGTTCGGCCCATCGTGCCTGCGCTCGCTCTCCAAAGGAGCATCATGACCTGGTGCCATTGCCCTGCCTTTTCCCCGTTCCCCCTGCACCGCCTGCGTTGTTCGGGTTGGGGGGGTTATTGTTACGGTCGACCCTCTTGTGCCTTCCACAACTGGAGGCCGCCCTCAGTATTGGAAGGTAACCTGTGTTAGTGTTTGTCGTGAGGAAGCTCGGCGTTACCCATCCCCGCCCCCCAACCCCTGCCAGGCTACTCCCTGGATTACCGGCCGGGAACTGCTTTCCTGCGCCAGGCACCATTTTAGTTCCGCCCCATGAAAGAGCGAGGCTGATTTCATGAACATATTTAAATTTAAGTATGATTGAATATATAAGTTGAGTTTGTTGAACATATTTTACACTCAGCGACACTTCACACAGGATATACAGGTGATATAATTGATAATGTTTCTGGGTGTTGTGTCCATAAAATGAACTTTTTTTACTTTCCACAAATGGGTCACATTTGAAATGTTAGACAACATGTTAACCCCTTGTCCCCCTTTCTTTCTGATTTTTCTGCTCAATATTCCGACGGTCAGACATACTTTAGTGACCAGTTAAGTCTGCAGGGGAGTCTGAGTCCGCAGCAGTGGAGAGAATCACAAGGACCCAGAGATGGAGAACCAAAGAAATCCATCATTTTACTCTTCAGCATATCCAGCAGTTTTATACTGTTGTTGGTGACCTGGGTTGTATATAACACTTATGCGTGAATTATATAATCAGTGTTATTACTCCTACACTGATCCTGATTTTATCACAGAACAAACATGAAAGGCGCCGCAGGTTCTCATTTCCTGCACCGACAAGGGTGACCCAGATTAAAATAAGGGCTCTCCCATTTAAGAAGGATAAGAGGAGGAATTTCTTCCTTCAGTGGATCGTTATTCTTTGGAATTCTCTCCCCCAGTGAGAAGTGGAGCCTGGGCCATTTAATATATTCAAGACTGAGTTAGACAGATAATTGATTGACTAGGGAGCCAAGGGTTATTGGGGATGGGCAGCAAAGTGGAGTTAAAGTCACAATCAGATCAGCCATATTTTTTTATTCATTTATGTGATGTGGGTGTCGCTGGCTAGCCAGCATTTATTGCCCACCCCTAATTGTCTCATTGTTCAGAGGGCATTTAAAATTCAAGCACATGGCTGTGGGTGTGGTGCCACATGTAGGCCATGAATGGCAGAGCAGGCTTGAGGAGTCGAATGCCTACTCCTGCTCCTGTTTCTTATGTTCTTGAGAGCTGAAGAACACAGTGAAATATCCACTCAAGCTCATTGTTAAATCAGGAGCAGCTAAAGGGTTTCAAACACTGTAACTCAATCCCATTTCACAGTCGATCTCCTGCACTCCTCACAGGGACTGAAAGTACATTTAAATGAGCAGCACAGAGCCTGAAATGATCATAAATCTGATTCTTGTTACATCAATAAGACATGAAAAGAAATCAAAACTGTAAGTATCAAAACTTTATTCTTTTTGCTGTTTTAAAATGCACTTCTGATGAACCACAAGATGGCTGCTACAGGTCACACGAGTCACAAGATTGGCCATATCTTCTAGAAGGTCCCAACAAAGACTACAAGAACAAAGGAGTTCCAACTCCCATCCTTGTGTAATCAAACACCAGAAGGCCACATTATTATCACAAAATTAGATGGCCAACAGGCAAACTGACTCTCCTAGCTGGGATGATAACAAAGACAGACTCAGCAAAACTCTTGATACCTGAAGAAGTGTTAACAGCCACCATTTCTCTCGTAAGGGAAACAGTGGATTTTAGCCAGAAGTTCAGAAAACTGTTTGCAAGGCTGCAATTAACTCATTAATGTGCCATTTTAAAAAATGTGTTCATGGAATGTGTGCTGGGCCAGCATTTATTGCCCATCCCTAATTGCTCTTGTTCAGAGGGCATTTAAGAGTCGAGCACATTTCTGTGGGTCTGGAGTCACATGTTGGCCAGACCATGTAAGGACAGCGGATTTCCTTCCCTAAAGGGCATTCGTGATCCAGATGAGTTTTTACGACAATCGACAATGGTTTCTTGGTCATCATCAGACTTTTAACTCCAGATTCAAATTTCAGCATGTGCCCAGAGCATTACCCTGGTTCTCTGGATTACTAGCCCAGTGTCAATACCACTATTCCACCACCTCCCCATGTGTTACATGACGCCATGCGTCTGGCCTTTTGGATGATTTTAATATTACATTTCTAGCCTCACAGCTCTGAATGCTGCTTTAACACCAACCGGAAACTGCTCCCACAGCTCCCGGATGATCAAGCAGCCGGCCACCATCTTTCAACTCCTCAAAGCCTGTTTGCTTTTAAACATCTCTGATCTCTCCAGCCAAGCAGCCTGAGCACAGAAAGCCCTGTCTGCTGAAACCTCATTTGTTCCAAGGATTTTCGTGTTGCTATCTCCATCCAGGAACTCATCTGGACTGAAATCTGCCACAAAGGATACACCCTCTGAACTTTTCACTTCCCGGACTTTGGAAATCATATGAACTGATACTCATTTCTGTGATCGTTTTACTGTTGTTGCACATAGTTGTAAATCTTCCTCTATCTTTCCCATACCCCCCCTACTGTATATGTGTGTGTGCGAGTGTGAGGTTACGAACATGGGGAGGAGGGTAATGCTGCAGCCCCACTGGGTTTTAAGAGGGAGAAAGTTCTCACGACACTGCGCATCTTGAGTGGTGGATGACTGACACTGCAGCCCCGCTGTGTTTAAAGTAGGGGAAAGTGCTTCGGACACAGTTCATCTTGAGGTGGGAGGGTGACACTGCACGCACACTGTCCGCTCACTCACATGCACAGTTTTAATTTTCTCCCCTTGTTGGAATCTGTGTGTATCACACATTATCCACACTCACTCACACCTTGAACAATCGCCCCTCTGCTGGAATATGTCTGTCACACATTTTTTTCCGAAAAATATACTTTAATCATAAAATTTGTGAAAGTGCATTACAAAGCATTTTGACTGAAAAATTAGCAAATACAATAAAATTCAACTTTTCTCCATACAACATGTGGCCTTTCCCCATAGCACATCTGCAGCGGCTGCCCCATGATTTAGTGTGTCTCTCAGCTCATAGCCCTGGACCTAGGAATGTGCCAGTCTGCACCACTCGGTCCAGGGCAATTCTTTGCACTGGAAGACCAGCAAGTTTCGGGCAGACCAAGGAGCATTTTTCACCGAGTTGATGGTCCTCCAGCCACAGTTGATGTTTATCTCAGTGTGCATCCCTAGGAACAATCTATGGAGCGCAAGAGTCCTGTGTGACAGAGCTGCTTGGGATGAACCTCGACAAAAACCACTGCGTCTCTCTCCAGACATTCTTGGCAAAGGCACATTGTAGAAGGAGGTGGACAACAGTCTATCCCAGGTAATGTCCACAAACATAACTTTAACAATCTTTTTTGTAAAAGTATACTTCTTTCAGATATTTTATGAATAAACGTTACAAAACATTTCAAAATAGCCATCACAAAAGTGCAATAATATTCAACAATACCCTTAACAATCTCCCCTCTGCTGGACACACTCTGTATGGCACACATTGTCCAAACACACACACCACACGCGCACACACACAAACAACTTTAACAATGTACCCTCTGTTGGACTCTGTTTTACACACACCGTTCCCCCCCCCCCCCCCCCAACACACAGACAGAGTCCACACACACATGCTTTAAAAATGTACCCTCCGCTGGACTCTTTATTATACACACTGTCCCCACACACACCTTTAACAATGCACCCTCTGCTGGACTCTCTCTGCATTACACACACTGCCCATACACACCTTCAGCAATGGTATGAGGAAGGTTTGTAGTGGAGTTCCCCAGGGGTCAGTATTGGGACCTTTGCTTTTCCTGATATATATTAATGATCTAGATCTTGGTGTGCAGGGGACAATTTCAAAGTTTTCAGGTGATACATCAGAGAAGACCGATGAGGTTAATGCTGTTGATGTGGTCATAAAATATCTGAAAGAACATTACAAAACATTTCAAAATGTCCATCATCAAACGTACGATAATATTCAACAATTCCTTGAAGAAGGAAGTGAGAGTAGAATTTGCAGGGGCACTGGCCGTAATTTTTCAGTCTTTCCTCGGCACAGGGGAGGTGCCAGAGGTAACTGGAGAATTGCAAACATTACAGCCTTGTTCAAAAAAGGTTGTAAGGATAAGCCCAGCAATTACAGAACAATCAGTTTAACTTCAGTGGTGGGCAAGATTCTGGAAACAATTATTTGGGATAGAATTAGTAGTCACATGGAAAAATATGGATTGCTGAGGAAGAGCCAGCATGGATTTCTAAAGGGGAAATTCCGTTTAACTAACTTGCTGGAATTTTTTGAAGAGGTAACAGAGAAGTCCGATGAGGTTAATGCTGTTGATATGGTGTACATGGACTTTGAAAAAGCATTTGATGTAGTGCCACACAACAGATTTGTGAGAAAAGTTATTGCCCATGGAATAAAAGGGACAGTAGCAATGTGGATACAAAATTGGCTGAAAAGTAGGAAGCAGAGAGTAATGGTGAATGGATATTTTTTGGTCTGGAGGAAGGTTTGTAGTGGAGTTCCCCAGGGGTCGGTATTGGCACCCTTGTTTTTCCTGCTATATATTAATGATCTAGATCTTGGTGTGCAGGGGACAATTTCAAATTTTTCAGGTGATACAAAGCTTGGGAGTGTTATAAACTGTGAGGAGGACAGTGTAGAACTTCCGAAAGAAATGGACAAGTTGGTGGAGTGGGCAGATAGGTGGCAGATGAAGTTCAATGTGGAGAAGTGTGAGGTGATTCATTTTGGTAGGAGGAACATGGACAGACAACATAAAATAAGGGGTGAAACTTTGAAGGGGGTGCAGGAGCAGAAAGACCTGGGTGTATATGTGCATAGATCATTGAAGGTGGCAGGACAGGTGGAGAGAGCAATTAATAAAGCATTTGGTATCCTGGGCTTTATTAATATGGACAAGAACAAGGAGGTTATGCTGAATTTATATAAGATACTCGTTAGACCTCAGCTGGAATACTGTGTACAGTTCTGGGCACCATATTATAGGAAGGATGTGAACACATTGGAGAGAGTGCAGAAGAGGTTTCCAAAAATGGTTCAAGGATGAGAAACTTCAGTTATGAAGATAGATTGGAGAGGTTGGGACTGTTCTCCTTGGAGAGAAGAAGGCAGAGAGGAGATTTGATAGAGATGTTCAAAATCATGAGGGGGTTGGTCAAAGTCGATCGGGAGAAGCTGATCCCACTCGTAATAAAGAACGAGAGGGCACAGATTTTAAGTGATTTGCAAAGGAAGCAAATGTGACGTGAGAAAAACTTTTTCACAACAAATGATTTGGGTCTGTAATGCACTGCCTGGAAGTGTGGAGGAGGCAGGTTCAATCGAGGCATTCAAGAGGATGTTAGATGATGATTTGAATAGAAACAATGTGCAGGTGTACAGAGAAAATGCGGGGCAATGGCACTAGGTCATAATATTCATTTGGAGAGCCAGTGTAGGGGCTGAATGGCCTTCTTCTGTGCCATTGAAATTCTGTGATTCTGTGATCTCCCCTCTGCTGGACACTTTGTGACACACATTGTCCAAACACGTGCGCACGCACACGCAAACACACACCTTCAACATTGTACCCTCTGCTGCAATTTTTATGTATTACACACACTGCCCCACGCCCACACACACACACACACACACACTGTCCACACACACACTGTCCGCACACACATACTCACACACACGAAATTTTAACAATGTACCCTCTGATGGACTCTATTATACACACTGTCCACAACACACATAAAACTTTAACAGTATACCCTCTGCTGGACTCTCTCTGTATTATACTCACTGTCCACACACATGCATTAACACACCTTTAACAACGTACACTCTGCTGGATTCTCTCTGCATTACACGCACCGTCCGCACACACACTGTCCACACAGGCACACAGACTTTAACAATGCACCCTCTTGCTGGACTCTCTCTGTTTTACATACACTGTCTACACAGATGGACACAGATACACACTGCCCCCCCTCCCCACACACAAACACGCACACACATAGACACACAAACATGTGGCCAGGGTGGGTGTGAACCCAGAGGGGATTCTGCCCCTTTTAGGTGGGTGGGCTAGCCCACCTAAAAACCCACTGGTGAGTGAGTGTAAAACTCTGCCCTTTGTGTGTATAAGTGTTTCTGAACTGTGTTTCCTAACTTCACTCATGAAAGACTGACTCTAATTTTTTATACTATGCCCCAAGTCCTAGGTACCCCAGCTGGAAGAAATAGCTTCTCTCCATCTAACCTCTCAGTTCCCCTTAATACCTTGAAAAACTCCATTAAATCACTCCTTAAAATTCCACCTTGAATGTGTTTGTGTCCCTGTGCCTATCTTCGGTGACAGTGCTATTCCTAAATATAGTAGTGACTAATCATTATGATCTAAATAAATTCAGGAAAATTAGATGCAAGACTGTTTAATGATTCCCGTGTGCCATAAGAAAGCAAATAGTGGAATAATATCCTTAAAGGAGAGGCCTGGCCTACATTTGACTCCAGTCACGGAGCTACCGTCCGCACAGCAACATAGGGATTGACACCCATAATAACTAGAACATTAACAGAAACATTTATATAGCTCCTTTAATGTAATGAAACATACAAAACATTTAGCAGGAGCATTATTAAACAAAGTGTGACTCTGAGTTACAGAAGAAGGGGAATCAAAGACAAGAACAAAAGACAGAAAGCGGAATAAGAAGAGTGATAGTCAGAGAAATCAAGGGCAAGAATCAAACAGGGCCTCAGTGAAAAATAGTGGGAACGGGACAAGTAATGTGAAAAAGACAAGCCTTAAGGCTTTGTGCCTTAATGTGAGGAGCATTCGCCATAAAGTAGATGAATTAACCGCGCAAATAGATGTAAACAGGTATGATATATTCGTGATTACGGAGACATGGCTGCAGGGTGACCAGGGATGGGAACTGAACATCCAGGGGTATTCAGTATTTAGGAAGGACAGACAAAAAGGAAAAGACGATGGAGTTGCGTTGCTGGTTAAAGAGGAAATTAACGCAATAGTGAGGAAAGATATTAGCTCCGACGATGTGGGATCTGTATGGGTAGAGCTTGGAGAAACACTAAGGGGAAAAAAATGTTAGTGGTAGTTGTTTATAGACCCCCAAACTGTAGTGGTGATCTTGGGAATGGCATTAAACAGGAAATTAGAGACGCATGTAATAAAGGAACATCTGTAATTATGGGTGACTTTAATTTGCATATAGATTGGGCAAATCAAATTAGTAACAATACCGTAGAGGAGGAATTCCTGGAGTGTATACGGGATGTTTTTCTGGACCAATACGTTGAGGAACCAGCGAGAGAACAGGCCATCCTTGACTGGGTATTGTGTAATGAGAACGGAATAATTGGCACTCTGGTTGTGTGAGGCCCCTTGGGGATGAGCAAACATAATATGATAGAATTCTTCATCAAGATGGAGAGTGACATAGTTGTTTCTGAGACTTGGGTCCTGAATCTTTATAAAGGAAACTACGATGGTATGAGGCGCGAGTTGACTATGATGGATTGGGAAACATTACTTAAAGGGATGACGGTGGATAGGCAATGGCAAACATTCAAAGGGCGCATGGGTGAACTGCAACAATTGTTTATTCCTGTCTGGCGCAAAAGTAAAACAGAAAAGGTGGCCAAACCATGGCTTACAAGAGAAATTAGGGATAGTTTTAGATGCAAAGAAGAGGCATACAAATTGACCAGAAAAAACAACAGACCTGAGGATTGGGAGCAGTTTAGAATTCAGCAAAGGAGGATCGAGGGATTGATTAAGAAGGGGAAAATAGAGTGCGAGAGTAAGCTTGCAGGGAATAAAAAAACTGACTGTAAAAGTTTCCATAGGTATGTGAAGAGAAAAATATTGGTGAAGACAAATGTAGGTCCCTTACAGTCAGAAACGGGAATTTATAATGCGGAACAAAGAAATGGCTGACCAACTAAATATATACTTTAGTTCTGTCTTCACAAAGGAGAACACAAATAACATACCAGAAATGTTGGGGAACACAGGGTTTAGTGAGAGGGAGGAACTGAAAGGAATCAGTATTAGTAGAGAAATGGTGTTGGGGAAATTGAATAGATTGAAGGCCAATAAATCCCCGGGGCCTGATAATCTACTTCCCAGAGTACTTAAGGAAGTGGCCCTAGAAATAGTGGATGCATTGGTGGTCATCTTCCGAGATTCTATAGACTCTGGGATAGTTCCTACAGATTGGAGGGTAGTCAATGTAACCCCACTATTTAAAAAGGGAGGCAGAGAGAAAACGGAATTATACACCAGTCAGCCAGACGTCGGTAGTAGGGAAAATTCTACAGTCCATTGTAAAAGATTTAGTAGCTGAGCACGTGGAAAACAGTGGCAGAATCAGACAGAGTCAGCATGGATTTATGAAAGGGAAATCATGCTTGACTAATCTACTGGAATTTTTTGAGGATTTAACTCGTAGAGTTGTTGAGGGGGAGCCAGTGGATGTGGTTTATTTGAACTTTCAGAAGGCTTTCGACAAAGTCCCACGTAAGAGATTGGCGTGTAAAATTAAAGCGCATGGTATTGGGGGTAGTGTATTGAGATGGATAGAAAACTGGTTGGCAGACAGGAAACAAAGAGTAGGAATAAACGGGTCTTTTTTCCGAATGGCAGTCAGTGACTAGTGGGGTACCGCAGAGATGGTGCTGGGACCCCAGTTATTCACAACATATATCAATGATTTAGATGAGGGAATTAAATGTAATATCTCCAAATTTGCAGATGACTCAAAGCTGGGTGGAAGGGTGAGCTGTGAGGAGGATGCAGAGATGCTTCAGTGTGATTTGGATAAGCTGAGTGAGTGGGCAAGTTCGTGGCAGATGCAGTATAATGTGGATAAATGTGAGGTTATCCATTCTGGTAGCAAAATCAGGAAGGCAGATTATTATCTGAATGGCTATAAATTGAGAGAGGGGAATGTGCAATGAGACCTGGGTGTCCTTGTACACCAGTTGCTGAAGGTAAGGATGCAGGTGCAGCAGGCAGTAAAGAAGGCAATTGGTATGTTGGCCTTCATAGCCAGAGGATTTGAGTACAGGAACAGGGATGTCTTGCTGCAATTGTACAGGGCCTTGGTGAGACCACACCTGGAATATTGTGTGTAGTTTTGGTCTCCTTATCTGAGGAAAGATGTACGTGCTATAGAGGGAGTGCAGCAAAGGTTTACCCGACTGATTCCTGGGATGGCGGGACTGACATATGAGGAGAGATTGAGTCGATTAGGATTATATTCGCTGGAGTTCAGAAGAATGAGGGGGGGATCTCATAGAAACCTATAAAATTCTAATAGGACTAGACAGGGTAGATGCAGGAAGGATGTTCCTGATGGTGGAGGACTCCAGACCAGGGGTCACATCGACTGCAACCGGAGCAGGTTCTGCATGTTTTTCTGGAGTCGGGATGTTTCCCTCTGTTCCTTTCTAGCTTTCTGAATGCCTTTGAGGATGAAAAAGCTCTTGATGTTCTCCTTGATCGCTTCCCATCAGTGTGTCAGGGACTCAAAGAGGGGTTTCATGGTTCTCCATTGTAATCCCTCTAGAGCTCCTCAATGTTCTCTGGGGTCAGCAGTTGCACGTTCAGCTTCCATGCCCCCCTGCCAACCCTCTGGTCTTTCTGTAAGTGACAGTCAGCCAGTAGGAGGCAGTGGTCAGAGAAGAACACTGGCTTGACATCGGTGGATCTGACTGTGAACGCACGGGACACAAAGAGGAAGTCTATCCTGGAACAGATGGACCCGTCTGGCCGTGACCAGGTGTATCTACGCTGCGCTCCATCTGCAGGGTTGCTGAAGACGTCGTGCAGCTTGGCATCCTTTACAGTTTCTATCAGGGATCTGGACGTAGCGTCCAATCTGCTGTCGGCCCTGCTGGATCGTCCAGCCGCATCGATGATGCAGTTGAAGTCACCGCCCAAAATAAGCGGCCTGGAGGTCGCCAGCAGCTGTGGGAGCTGCTGAAAGACCGCCAGCCACTCGCCCTTTTGTGCCGGGGCATACACGTTAAATAAGCGGAGTGGAGCATTCTTGTACATTACGTCTGCAACGAGGAGGCGCCCGCCCACCACCTCCTTAACCTCGGAGGCAAGGTTCCCTCACCGCAGCAGAATTCCCAGGCCGGAGGAACGTGAGTCGATGGCCCATGGGACCACCATCGTGACCATTGCCTGTAGGAGCTGAGGTGCGGTATCGCACACTCCTGCAGAAACAGTAGGTCAGCTCTGACCTTGGCAAGGTAGTCCAAGGTCGCAACACATCGCGTAGTCGATTTAATGCTACGCACATTTATAGATACAATCTTTATCCCCATTTTTAAAGCACTTTGCCGCTTACCAAACCTGCTGTCTTTGACAGTTCCAGACCTTTGGTCTGCTCCTGCATACCCATAGTGTTCACAAATTGTCTCGCTCTGGATGGGCTGAGGAAACTGTCCTGAATCACCCCATTGGAGATGTTTCACTCAGGTGGCATCTGGGGTTTTGTGCAAGGAACGAGATTTGAATTGTTCTCTGTTGGAGAAATCGCCCCGATCCTCATCCCCTCTGCGGTGTTGCTGCTCCCGGCTCCCTGGAGCTGGGGTGCGCTGAGCGCTTCACTGCTTGCAGATTCCTGGGGCTCGGGTGCGCTGGCCTCTTTGGGTTGTGGGCAAAGTTGGAGTGCGCTGCTCTCCTCATTGTCTCCAATGTTCTGGAGCTCAGGTGTCTTGTCCTCCAACTCCCTAGAACTTTGCTGCTTCTTCTGTAGGTGCCGCCCTTGCCCTTCTTCGTCAGAAGAGCAGCAGCCCTTGTCATCCGTGTCGGATGGGAGATGCCTCTTGCCACTCGTCTGGGAAGTGGCTTGGTCCCTTCTTAGCCCCTTCTTCTTTTTGGCTGTCTTCACCAGCTGCCACTCCCCCTGCTGATTTTCTGCTGCTTCCTCCTCCATTGATACGCTCTGCTGAGGAGTGGGAGGATCAGGGGGCAGTGCATTTGTTTGGCTGTCTGCTGCCTCAATCTTTTCCTCCACCTTGTCTCTCTCCATGTCCTCCTTTGTCCCATTGTTCGCATTGGAGGCCTTGGTGGTTGGAGGATTGCAAGTGTCCTTGGTAATAGTGACACTAAGTATTCCATCTGCTCCCCCCTCATTGGCTTTGACTGCCTGTGCATAAGTGAGGCAATGTTTGGGGCAGGTCTTATCGAGGTAGCCTGCCTCACCACACAGGCTGCAGCATTTAGTCTGTTTGCAGTCCTTTGTCTGATGCCCTTCCTGCTCGCAATTCTTGCAGAGGATGGCGTTGCAGTTGGCCGCCGCATGAACAGGTGACATTAAACAAGCAAGGAATTTGAGGGAAGTGTAAGCCGTAGAAGGATATCACACAGCGCAGGGCATTCAGCCCATCATGGTTGCTGAGGGAGTGATTTACTGTCACAGGGTCAGTCCTGAGGGAGTTCTGCAGTGTCGGAGGGTCAATACTGAGGGAACGCTTCAATGTCGGTCTGAAGGAGTGCTGCAGTGCCACAGTTTCTGTACTGAGGGAGCACTAAGCTTCCAGAGGGTTAATACTGTGGGAGCGCTCCAGCCTTGGAGGGTCGGGAGGGAGCACGACAGTATTGGAGGATCAAGACTGAGGGAGCCCTGCACTGTCGGACGCAAGCCGCATGGGAGCATTGCATCCTTTCAGATTATGTACCGAGGGAGTGCTGCATTGTCAGAGGGTCAGTACTGAGGCAGTGCTGCATTTTCATAGGGTCGGGACTAAAGGAGTGCTGGGCTGTAAGAGGGTCATTACTGAGGGAGTGCTGCACTGTAACAGGGTCATTACTGAGGGAGTGGTGCACTGTAAGAGGGCCAGTACTGAGGGAGTGCTGCACTGTAACAGTGTCAGTGCTGAGGGAGTGGTGCACTGTAAGAGGGCCAGTACTGAGGAAGCACTGCACTGATGGTGGGTCAGTACCGACGGACTGCTGCATGTTTGGAGCTGTTGTCTATTGGTTCGATTGTGGTACCAGTCTCTACAGTTGAGGCTTGAACCGTTGACCCTCCAAGTCAGAACTCAGAACGAGTGAGTGAAACCCACTTAGACACAATGTAAATGTTGTGGCCTTTAACATGGAACTGACAGTGCCCTCAGTTTAACATCTCCTTTTACAGCTAATCTTTCTGTGACTTGAATCAATGAATAGACTTCATTGGGTTCGAGTTCAAACTCATTCCAATGTGTCTCTCTCTCATCATAGCCCTGAATCAATCCTAAACTCATTCCACTATGTCTCTCTCTCACCATATCCCTGTATCAATCCCAAACACATTCCACAGTGTCTCTCTCTCATCATAGCCCTGTATCAATCCCAAACTCATTCCACTGTCTCTCTCTCTCTCATCAGAGCCCTATATCGATCCCAAACTCACTGTCTCTCTCTCTCTAATCATAGCCATGTATCAATCCCAAACTAATCGCAAATAATCCTGCTCATTTCCTACTATCCTCTATCAAACCCAAATGAATCCCTTTGTCCCCTCTCACACCATACCTCTGAATCAATCATAGGCTGCGCCCATTACCTCCTTACACTCCTGTATTAATCCCAAATTAGTCCCACTACCCAGTGTTTTGATGCCTGATTTTGAGCTGCTAGATCTGTTCTCAATCTTTCCCAATGAGCACCATGGTCGTGGCACAATACCCAGTGTGTGCTCCATTTTCATTTCTGGTGGCTCGGTCGATGCTTGGAAGTTCACCAATCTTATTCTGATTGGAGCTTTTCTGTCACTGTTCAGTATAACTAAGTATGTTATGAGGGCAATTCAGGGGGTAGTCATGAGTCAAGCACATTGCTGTGGGTTTGGAGTGACAGATTGTGCAGACGGGATAAGGTCACTAGATTTTCTGCACTAAAGTGTATTAGTGATCCAGATGGGTTTCCATGAGAATGCAATATTGTCAAATCCTCCATTTCAGATACCAGCCTTTATTGCCTTATATCTTAATTACTTCAATTTCCATTTGCAAATTGCCCAGATGGAATTTGAACTCAAGTTCCAGGTCTCTGGAGTACTAGCACATGAGAACATTCACTCTGCTGCAACAGTACAATAATATGGTGTACTATTAGAATGTTGGCACTGCCTGAGTGCTGTACTGTCAGAGCAACAGTACTGAGGGAGCACTGCACTGTTGGAGTGACAGTACTGGGGGAGTGCTCCACTGTCAGAGGGGCAGTGCTGAGGTAGCGCTGCACTATCAGAGGGTCAGGAATGAGGGACTGCTGCACGGTCAGAAGGTCAGTACTGAGGGAGTGCTGTGTGTCGGAGTACCAGCACAGAGGGAGCGATGCATAACTGGATCCAAAGTGGTAAGCGCTGTGTCATGGGGCTGAAACCTCTCTGAATCGTTTCCTGAGCCCACGACCTTCAGATTCAGAGATGAGAGAGTGTGTTTGAGGACCATTTGAACCAGTCCGATATTTCATGAGCGTGGCATCCAAAACTGCTAAATGAAACCTTAGGCAGGCAACATATTTGCACAGGGATATTTTTCTAAAATAGATTTTTTACCCTGGAGTCATTCCTTCCCGTAGACGATGAGAAACAACATTCAACCTAGTGCAGGGAGGTCACTGTCAGATTGTCGTAGGAGTAGGTATGAGGGAGTCATTACTTTACGGAATGAGCAGTTCCAAGGGAAAAACCGGGAAACAGAATGGTGGAATTTTTTGTCTTCAATTCAATTCCTATTTGTCCGCTCCATTCAGGCAGCAGATTCCAGTTCACAACACATAGAAACATAGAAATGAGGAGCAGGAGTAGGCCATTCGGCCCTTCAAGCCTGCTCCGCCATTCATTATGATCATGGCTGATCATCCAACTCAATAGCCTGCTCCCGCTTTCTCCCCATACCCTTTGATCCCTTTTGCCCCAAGAGCTATATCTAACTCCTTGAAAGCGTACAATGTTTTGAGCTCATCTACTTTCTGTGGTAACGAATTCCACAGGCTCACCACTCTCTATGTGAAGAAATTTCTCCTCATCTCAGTCCTAAATGGTCTACCCCATATCCTCAGACTGTGACCCTTGGTTCTGATCTCCCCCACCATTGGGAACATCCTTCCTGCATCTACCCTGTCTAGTCCTGTTAGAATTTTATAGGCTTCTATGAGATCCCTCCTCATTCTTCTGAACTCCAGTGGATATAATCCTAATCGACTCAATCTCTCCTCATATGTCAGTCCCGCCATCCCAGGAATCAGTTGGGTAAACCTTCGCTGCACTCCCTCTGTAGTAAGTACATCCTTCCTCAGATAATGAGACCAAAACTGCACAAAATATTCCAGGTTTGGTCTCACCATGGCCCTGTACAATTGAGGCAAGACATCCCTGTTCCTGTACTTGAATCCTCTGGCTATGAAGGCCACATATCATTTGCCTTCTTTACCGCCTGCTGCACCTGCATGCTTACCTTCAGCGACTGGTGTACAAGGACACCCAGGTCTCGTTGCACATTCCCCTCTCTCAATTTATAGCCATTCAGATAATAATCTGCTTTCCTGTTTTTGCTATCAAAATGGATAACCTCACATTTATCCACATTATACCGCACCTGCCATGGATTTGCCCACTCACTCAGCTTGTCCAAATCACACTGAAGCCTCTCTGCATCCTCCTCATGGCTCACCCTCCCACCCAGCTTTGTGTCGATTGCAAATTTGGAGATATTACAAATAATTCCCTCATCTAGATCATTAATATATATTGTGAATAGCTGGGGTCCCAGCACCGATCCCTACGGTACCCCACCAATCACTGCCTGCCCTTTGGAAAAAGACCCGTTTATTCCTACTCTTTGTTTCCTGTCTGCCAACCAGTTTTCTATCCATCTCAATACACTACCGCAATCCCATGCGCTTTAATTTTATACGCCAATCTCTTAAGTAGGACTTTGTCGAAAGCCTTCTGGAAGTTCAAATAAACCACATCCACTTGCTCCCCCTCATCAACTCTACTAGTTACATCCTCAAAATTCTAGTAGATTTGTCAAGCATGATTTCCCTTTCATAAATCCATGCTGACTCTGTCTGATTCTGCTACTGTTTTCCACGTGCTCAGCTATTAATTCTTTTATAATGGACTCTAGAATTTTCCGCACTACCGACGTCAGGCTGACTGGTCGAAAATTCCCTGTTTTCTCTCTGCCTCCCTTTTTAAATAGTGGGATTACACGAGCTACCCTCCGCTCTTTAGGAATGCTTCCAGAGTCTATAGAATCTCGTAAGATGACCACCAATGCATCCACTATTTCTAGGGCCACTTCCTTAAGTACTCTGGGATGTAGATTATCGGGGATTTATCGGCTTTCAATCCCATCAATTTCCCCAACACCATTTCCCTACTAATGCTGATTTCTTTCACTTCCTCCCTCTCACTAAGCCCTGTGTTCCCCGACATTTCTGGTATGTTATTTGTGCCTTCCTTTGTGAAGACAGAACCAAAGTATGTATTTAGTTGGTCAGCCATTTCTTTGTTCCCCATTATAATTTCCCCTGTTTCTGACTGTAAGGCACTTTTAAAGCATCGTCTGGCAATTTGACAGTGGAAGACATCACAGCTGCAGAGAGAAGTCTACAAGCTCAAGACCTTCACTTCAGACAACGCAACACCTCGTCCTCAAAATATATGAGGCCTGCACTGAACAATAGTGTAGCGGGGCCCTCCTGGAGCAGGTGGCAATGGTGGGGGAGGGCACTGGGCAGCTGAACTGGTTGGCCCCCTGTGCGACACTGAGCAGTGCCTTTAACAAACTAAGGGGTGGAACCAACAGCCGTGAGGTAAGGGGAGAAAGCAGCCAGGACAAAGCCAGGACTGGTGAGTGGCCAATGTGACAGGAGCCTCGGGCAGCTGAGGGCCCTGAGGGTGTCTGAATAGCCAGGGAGGGGAATTGGGACCTAGTCAGACTGACTGGCTGCACCCCTGTGTCTGAGAAGCCTGATGGAGAGAGAGAGGGGAGCAGGCAGCTGCCAGGAGCTGGGCAGCAGGGAAAGACTGAACACACCCTGGTGAGTGACAGCATTGAGGAGACGAGGCCCTGACAAGGACAGAGATCGGGAGCATTGGCAGTGAATATTCTCTGTAAATCGCTGTTTTTGGAGTTAGGCTTTCCCTTGAACGTTTACACAGTTTTGATGCTGGTGAAATAAAGGAACCTTGTTTTTTATCCTTCTTGTAGTCCTTGTGCTTAAACCTCACTTTACAATAGGGAGACTGAATTGGTCCAATTTTTAAAAGCATTATTTTCATCTTCATCTGTAACTAATTTGTGTGTGTGTGTGTGTCAATAACTTTGGCCTGAATTTCCCACCCCCGCCCCCCCCACCCGGCAAGCGGCGGGTCCCACCGCTGCTGGAATGGAGAGTTATTGAAATCCGGATTCACCGTAAGGTCCTGCTGGTGTGGGGGGGGCTGGAAAATTATGGCCTTTATCTTTTCTGAGGTAACTTCCAGAGCAATTGTGTGAAATAAATTGACCTGTGGTTTTTTGAACGATATAGCTTTGCTGCTGAGATATTTTGAAATTGAATTACTCACTCAAGGATAAAATATACACACACACACACTCACTCACACACACACACTCACACACACTCACACACACACTCACACACACACACACACACTCAACACACACTCACACACACTCAACACACACACACACTCACTCACACACACACACACACTCACACACACACACTCACTCACACACACACACACACACTCAACACACACACACAAACTCACACACTCAACACACTCATGCACATACTCACACTCAACACACACACACTCAACACACACTCACTCACACACACACACACTCAACACACACACACTCACTCACACACACACACTCACACTCACTCACACACACACACTCAACACACATGCACATACACTCAACACACACACACTCAACACACACTCACTGAACACTCACGCACACACACACTCAACACACACTCACTCAACACACACACGCACACACACTCACGCACGCACACACACTCATGCACATACACTCAACACACACGCACACACACACACTCAACACACACTCATGCACACACACATACACTCTCACGCACTCTCACTCTCTCACAAACACAGACTCACACATAGACTCTCTCAAACACACACACGCACACATATACACTGACACACATATACACAGATGCACACAGACTCTCTCTCTCTCACACACACACACAAACAGAGGGGAGAGAGGAGGAGAGAGAGAGAGGATGGGGAGAGTGTAAGTGGTGAGAGGGGGCAGGGAAGAGGGTAGGGAAACCTATAGAGAGAGGGGAGCCGAGGGGGAGAAGGGAGGGGAGAGAGAGAGAGGTAGAGAAGGGGGAGAGAGGAGGGGTGGGGAGAGAGGAAGGGGAGGGGGAGAGGACCGGGAGAGATGAGGGGTGGGGGAGAGAGGAGAGGGAGGGGGGGTTTGAGGGGGAAGAGATTAGAGGAGAGAGGTAGAGGAGGTAAAGAGTGGAGGATGTGGGGGGACAGTGAAGATGGTGGGAGAGTGGTAGAAAGAGGGGGAGAGGAGTGGGAGGAGAAAGGAAGGGTAGAGGAGGTGAAGAGGAGAGGGGAATGGAGGAGGGGGAGAGTAGGGGTAGTGAGGAGGGGGAGAGTAGGGGTAGTGAGGAGGGGGAGGGGATGAGAGGGGGGAATTGGGAGAGGGGAGTAGGAGGGAGGTGGAGAAAGAGGATGGTGGTAGAGGTGAAGGAGAGTGGAGGAGGAGAGCGGAGTGGGGAGAGAGAAGGGTGGGGGAGAGAGTGAGGTAGAGAAGTGCAGGGAGAGAGAGGAAGGGGAGATGGTAGGAGAAAGAGGTGTGGGGAGAGCAGGGCAGGGAAAGGGACAGGCGAGGGAGGAGGGGGCATGGAGGGGCTGGCGAGAAAGAGGCCAGAGAGGGGGCAGAGACGGGTGGTGAAGAGGGTGGGAGAAAAAATGGGACAGAGAGGGAGTGGAGGGGGAAGAGGAGGAGGAGAGGAGGGAGAGAGGAGGCGTAGGGGGTGGAAGAAAGGAGGGGGAAGGGGAGAGAGCAGGAAGAGGGAGGGAGAGAGGAGGGGGACAGGAGGAAAGGGGGAAGAGGTGGAGAGGGTTGGGAAGAGAGAGGGCGGGGAGAGAGAGAGAGGTAGGCAGGGAGAGAGGGAGGGAGGAGCAGGCAGGTGTTAGAGAGAGAAGGACGGAGGGAGTGAGGCAATCACAAACAGGAGCGAGCACCTTCCACCCAGCCCAGCTTTCGTATCAAACAAATATCTGGAGACAGAGGGTGGAGCCAAGACAATGAGAGATTTCCCTGACAACGAGGAACATCACTGAGGGGTGGAGTAAAAATAAAGAATAAAAAGGAGGAACACTGGGCAGAAAGACAACGAGAGTTGATTAAGAGAGAGATAGAGAGAGCCAGAGACAGAGAAAATGGCAGGAAAGATGCACGGTTCAATCTCCACTTCACCTGTAACTGATGAGGTTCAGGAAATTGTCCAGTCGGTAAGTATCCACCATTCTCAATATCCTCTTTATCTCTATGACGAAGAACATTAGTCGCCCTGACTCCTGCCGCTTTGACCATCTCAGGACATCTCAAAGCACTCGACAAACAATGAAGTATTTTACTCAGTTTTGGCTACTGCTGTAATGTAGGAAACGCCAACTGGCAGACAGCAAACTCCTAGAAGCAGCAATGAGAGAATGACCAGGTAAATTGTTTCAGTGATGTTGCTTGAGGGATAAGCGTTTCTTCCCCAGGACACTGTAGAGAAACTGTGTATTGTTCTTCATTCAATAATGCTCGTGGGATCTTTCACAGCAACCTGAGAGGACAGAGGGGAATTTGGCAATGTGTCAAATCGACAGAGAAGACCTCCAACAGTGCAGCACTCCCTCAGTACTGACCCTCCGGCAGTGCAAAACTCATTCAGTACTGACCCTCCGATAGTGGAGCACTCCCTCAGTCCTGACACTCCGACAGTGCAGTACTCCCTCAGTACTGACCCACCGACACTGCAGCACACCCTCAGTCCTGACACTCCAACAGTGCAGCACTCCCTCAGTACTGTCCCTCCGACAGTGCAGCACTCCCTCAGTACTGACCGTCCGACAGTGCGGTACTCACTCAGTACTGACCCACGGATAGTGCAGCGTTCCCTCAGCAGTGACCCTCCGACAGTGCCGAACTCCCTCAGTACTCACCCCCGGATAGTGCAGCGTTCCCTCAGTACTCCCCTTCCAACAGTGCAGCACTCCCTCAGCACTGACCCCCAGATAGTGCAGCACTCCCTCAGTACTGTCCCTCCGACAGTGCAGCACTCCCTCATTACTGACCCTCAGTGTGCAGCGCTCCTTCAATATAGTACTTCCAACAGTGCAGTTCTCCCTCAGTACTGACCCTCCGACAGTGCAGCGCTCCCACAGTACTGACCCTTCAACATTGCAGCACTCACTCAGTACTGAACTTCCGATCATGCAGCACTCCCTCAGTACTGACCCTCTGACAGTGCAGCACTCCCTCAGTGGTGATCCTGCGCGTTCAGCAGTTGTTCAGAAAATCTGAAATGTTCTATTTGTTATCATATCTATCCAGTTGAAGGATCGAATTGAAGAGGAGTTGAAAAGAAAAGTGGAATTTCTTCATGCACTCTTACATCGCGCGCAAGTTGTAGCTGGGATCAATTACTTCGTGAAGGTATGAAAACAGAAATAACTTGCAGTTATCTAGCAATTTGAACGCACTAAAATGCCTCAGGTTTCTTGGGGTGTTACTCAGACAGAAATTTGACAGCGACCTACAGAAATATGGAACACGTTCGGTGTAGCTACATGAAAGACGAAAGGTTTAGGGAAAATCTTAAGTTAGGACACAAAGATGGAGCGGTTCAGGGAGGGATCTCCAGGGCTTAGGGTACAGGCTGGGGAAGTTACGGCAGAACATTGGGGGAAATGATGGGATTAACAAGAAGCCAGAACTGTGCGAGCTCAGAGACAAGTGAGGAATATCGGTGGTGGAGGAGGTTACAGAGATAGGGAGGGTTGTAGGGGCTGGAGGAGGTTACAGAGATAGGGAGGGTTGCAGGGGCTGGAGGAGCTTACACAGATAGGGAGCATTGTAGGGGCTGGAGGAGGTTACAGAGATAGCGAGGGTTGTAGGGGCTGGAGGAGGTTACAGAGATAGGGAGTGTGGTAGGGCCTGGAGGCGGTTACAGAGATAGGGAGGGTTATAGGGGCCGGAGGAGGTTACAGAGATAGGAAGGATTGTAGGGGCTGGAGTAGGTTACAGAGATAGGGATGGTTGCAGAGGCTGGAGGAGGTTACAGTGATTGGGAGGGGCGTAGGGACTGGAAGATGTGACAGGGATAGAGTGGGTTGCAGAGGCTGGAGGAAATTACAGAGATAGGGAGTGTAGTGGGTGCTGGAGGGGGTAACAGAGATAGGGAGCATAGTAGGGGCTGGAGGAGGTTACAGAGATAGTGAGGGATGCAGGGCTGCAGGAGGTTACATAGATAAAAAGGGAGGGTTGTATGGGCTGGAGGAGGTTACAGAGATAGGGAGGGAAGTAGGGGGCTGGAGGTGGTTACAGATAGGGAGGGTTGTAGGTGCTGGAGGAGGTTACAGAGATAGGGAGGGATGTAGGGGCTGGAGGAGGTTACAGAGATAGGGAGCGTTGTAGGCACTGGAGAGGTTACAGAGATAGGGAAGGATGGAGGGGCTGGAGGAGGTTACAGAGATAGAGAGGGTTTAAGGGGCTGGAGGAGGTTACAGAGATAGGGAGGGTGGTAGGGGCTGGAGGAGGTTACAGAGATAGGTAGGGATGTATGGGCTCGAGAGGTTACAGAGATAGGGAGGGTTGTAGGGGCTGGAGGAGGTTACAGAGATAGGGAGCGTTGTAGAAATGGTGGAGGTTACAGAGATAGGGAGGGATGTAGGGGCTGGAGGAGGTTACATAGATAAAAAGGGAGGGTTGTAGAGGCTGGAGGAGGTTACAGAGATAGGGAGGGTTGTAGGGGGCTGGAGGAGGTTACAGAGATAGGGAGTGTTGTAGGGGCTGGAGGGGGTAACAGAGATAGGGAGGGTTTTAGGGGCTGGAGAGGTTACAGAGATAAGGAAGGATGGAGGGGCTGGAGGAGGTTACAGAGATAGGGACGGTTTTAGGGGCTGCAGGAGGTTACATAGATAGGGAGGGTGGTAGGGGCTGGAGGAGGTTACAGAGATAGGAAGGAATGTATGGGCTCGAGACGTTACAGAGATAGGGAGGGTAGTAGGGGCTGGAGGAGTTTACAGAGATAGGGAGTGTGGTAGGGCCTGGAGGAGGTTACAGAGATAGGGAGGGTTGTAGGGGCTGGAGGAGGTTACAGAGATAGGGAGGGTTGCAGGGGCTGGAGGAGCTTACACAGATAGGGAGCATTGTAGGAGCTGGAGGAGGTTACAGAGATAGCGAGGGTTGTAGGGGCTGGAGGAGGTTACAGAGATAGGGAGTGTGGTAGGGCCTGGAGGAGGTTACAGAGATAGGGAGGGTTATAGGGGCTGGAGGAGGTTACAGAGATAGGAAGGATTGTAGGGGCTGGAGGAGGTTACAGAGATAGGGATGGTTGCAGAGGCTGGAGGAGGTTACAGTGATTGGGAGGGGCGTAGGGACTGGAAGATGTGACAGGGATAGAGAGGGTTGCAGAGGCTGGAGGAGGTTACAGAGATAGGGAGTGTAGTGGGGGCTGGAGGGGGTAACAGAGATAGGGAGCATAGTAGGGGCTGGAGGAGGTTACAGAGATAGGGAGGATGGTAAGGGCTAAAGGAGGTTACAGAGATAGGGAGAGTTGTAGGGGCTGGAGGAGGTTACAGAGATAGGGAGCGTTGTAGGGACTGGAGAGGTTACAGAGATATGGAAGGATGGAGGGGCTGGAGGAGAATACAGAGATAGGGAGGGTTTTAGGGGCTGGAGGAGGTTACAGAGATAGGGAGGGTTGTAGGGGCTGGAGGAGGTTACAGAGATAGGAAGGGATGTAGGGGCTCGAGAGGTTACAGACATAGGGAGGGTAGTAGGGGCTGGAGGAGGTTAGAGAGATAGGGACGGTTGAAGGGGCTGGAGGAGGTTACAGAAATAGGGAGGGATGTAGAAATGGTGGAGGTTACAGAGATAGGGAGGGATGTAGGAGCTGGAGGAGGTTACATAGATAAAAAGGGAGGGTTGTAGAGGCTGGAGGAGGTTACAGAGATAGGGAGGGTTGTAGGGGGCTGGAGGAGGTTACAGAGATAGGGAGTGTTGTAGGGGCTGGAGGGGGTAACAGAGATAGGGAGGGTTTTAGGGGCTGGAGAGGTTACAGAGATAAGGAAGGATGGAGGGGCTGGAGGAGGTTGAGAGATAGGGACGGTTTTAGGGGCTGCAGGAGGTTACATAGATAGGGAGGGTGGTAGGGGCTTGAGGAGGTAACAGAGATAGGAAGGAATGTATGGGCTCGAGACGTTACAGAGATAGGGAGGGTAGTAGGGGCTGGAGGAGGTTACAGAGATAGGAAGGGATGTAGGGGCTCGAGAGGTTACAGACATAGGGAGGGTAGTAGGGGCTGGAGGAGGTTAGAGAGATAGGGACGGTTGAAGGGGCTGGAGGAGGTTACAGAGATAGGGAGGGATGTAGGGGCTTGAGGAGGTTACAGAGATAGGGAGGGATGTAAGGGCTGGAGGACGTTATATAGATAAAAAGGGAGGGTTGTAGGGGCTGCAGGAGGTTACAGAGATAGGGAGGGTTTTAGGGGCTGGAGGAGGTTACAGAGATAGGGAGCGTTGTAGAACTGGAGGAGGTTACAGAGATAGGAAGGGATGTAGGGGCTGGAGGAGGTTACATAGATAAAAAGGGAGGGTTGTAGCGGCTGGAGGAGGTTAGAGAGATAGGGAGGGTTGTAGAACTGGAGGAGGTTACAGAGATAGGGAGGGATGTAGGGGCTGGAGGAGGTTACATAGATTAAAAGGGAGGGTTGTAGAGGCTGGAGGAGGTTACAGAGATAGGGAGTGTTGTAGGGGGCTGGAGGAGGTTACAGAGATAGGGAGGGTTGTAGGGGCTGGAGGAGGTTACAGAGATAGGGAGCGTTGTAGGGGCTGGAGAGGTTACAGAGATAAGGAAGGATGGAGGGGCTGGAGGAGGTTACAGAGATAGGGAGGGTTGCAGGGGCTGGGGGAGCTTACACAGATAGGGAGGATTGTATTGGCTGGATGAGGTTACAGCGATAGCGAGGGTTGTAGGAGCTGGAGGAGGTTACAGAGATAGGGAGGGTGGTAGGGCCTGGAGGTGGTTACAGAGATAGGAAGGATTGTAGGGGCTGGAGGAGTTTACAGAGATAGGGATGTTTGCAGAGGCTGGAGGAGGTTACAGTGATTGGGAGGGGCGTAGGGACTGGAATATGTGACAGGGATAGAGTGGGTTGCAGAGGCTGGAGGAAATTACAGAGATAGGGAGTGTAGTGGGTGCTGGAGGGGGTAACAGAGATAGGGAGCATAGTAGCGGCTGGAGGAGGTTACAGAGACAGGGAACATGGTAGGGGCTGGAGGAGGTTACAGAGATAGGGTGAGTTGTAGGGGCTGGAGGAGGTTACATAGATAGGGAGGGTTGTAGGGGCTGGAGGAGGTTACAGAGATAGGGTGGGAGAGGCTGGAGGAAATTTCAGAGATAGGGAGGATTGTAGGGGCTTGAGGAGGTTGCAGAGATAGGGAGGGATGTAGGGGCTGGAGGAGGTTACATAGATAAAAAGGGAGGGTTGTAGGGGCTGGAGGACGTTACAGAGATAGGGAGGGTTGTAGAACTGGAGGAGGTTACAGAGATAGGGAGGGATGTAGGGGCTGGAGGAGGTTACATAGATAAAAAGGGAGGGTTGTAGAGGCTGGAGGAGGTTACAGAGATATGGAGGGTTGTAGGGGCTGGAGGAGGTTACAGAGATAGGGAGGGTTGTAGGGGCTGGAGGAGGTTACAGAGATAGGGAGGGATGTAGCGGCTGGAGGAGGTTACAGAGATAGGGAGCGTTGTAGGGGCTGGAGAGGTTACAGAGATAAGGAAGGATGGAGGGGCTGGAGGAGGTTACAGAGATAGGGAGGTTTTTAGGGGCTGCAGGAGGTTACAGAGATAGGGAGGGTGGTAGGGGCTGGAGGAGGTTACAGACATAGGAAGGGATTTATAGGCTCGAGAGGTTACAGAGATAGGGAGGGTAGTAGGGGCTGGAGGAGGTTACAGAGATAGGGACGGTGAAGGTGCTGGAGGAGGTTACACAGATAGGGAGGGTTGTAGAACTGGAGGAGTTTACAGAGATAGGGAGGGTTGTAGGGGCTGGAGGAGGTTACAGAGATAGGGAGGGATGTAGGGGCTGGAGGAGGTTACAGAGATAGGGAGGGATGTAGGGCTGGAGGAGGTTACATAGATAAAAAGGGAGTGTTGTAGGAGCTGGAGGAGGTTACAGAGATAGGGAGGGTTGTAGGAGGCTGGAGGTGGTTACAGATAGGGAGGGTTGTAGGTGCTGGAGGAGGTTACAAAGATAGGGAGGGATGTAGGGGCTGGAGGAGGTTACAGAGATAGGGAGCGTTGAAGGGACTGGAGAGGTTACAGAGATAGGGAAGGATGGAGGGGCTGGAGGAGGTTACAGAAATACAGAGGGTTTAAGGGGCTGGAGGAGGTTACAGAGATAGGGAGGGTGGTAGGGGCTGGAGGAGGTTACAGAGATAGGTAGGGAGGTATGGGCTCGAGAGGTTACAGAGATAGGGAGGGTTGTAGGGGCTGGAGGAGGTTACAGAGATAGGGAGCGTTGTAGAACTGGTGAAGGTTACAGAGATAGGGAGGGATGTAGGGGCTGGAGGAGGTTACATAGATAAAAAGGGAGGGTTGTAGAGGCTGGAGGAGGTTACAGAGATAGGGAGGGTTGTAGGGGGCTGGACGAGGTTACAGAGATATGGAGGGATGTAGGGGCTGGAGGAGGTTACAGAGATAGGGAGTGTTGTAGGGGCTGGAGAGGTTACAGAGATAAGGAAGGATGGAGGGGCTGGAGGAGGTTACAGATATAGGGACGGTTTTAGGGGCTGCAGGAGGTTGCAGAGATAGGGAGGGTGGTAGGGGCTGGAGGAGGTTACAGAGATAGGAAGGAATGTATGGGCTCGAGACGTTACAGAGATAGGGAGGGTAGTAGGGGCTGGAGGAGGTTACACAGATAGGGAGGGTTGTAGAACTGGAGGAGGTTACAGAGATACGGAGGGTTGTAGGGGCTGGAGGAGGTTACAGAGATAGGGAGGGATGTAGGGGCTGGAGGAGGTTAAAGAGATAGGGAGCGTTGTAGAGGCTGGAGGAGGTTACAGAGATAGGGATGTTTGCATGGGCTGGAGGAGCTTACACAGATAGGGAGCATTGTAGGGGCTGGAGGAGGTTACCGAGATAGTGAGGGTTGTAGGGGCTGGAGGAGGTTACAGAGATAGGGAGTGTGGTAGGGCCTGGAGGAGGTTACAGAGATAGGGAGGGTTATAGGGGCTGGAGGAGGTTACAGAGATAGGAAGGATTGTAGGGGCTGGAGGAGGTTACAGAGATAGGGATGGTTGCAGAGGCTGGAGGAGGTTACAGTGATTGGGAGGGGCGTAGGGACTGGAAGATGTGACAGGGATAGAGTGGGTTGCAGCGGCTGGAGGAGGTTACAGAGATAGGGAGTGTAGTGGGGGCTGGAGGGGGTAACAGAGATAGGGAGCATAGTAGGGGCTGGAGGAGGTTACAGAGATAGGGAGCATGGTAAGGGCTAAAGGAGTTTACAGAGATAGGGAGAGTTGTAGGGGCTGAGGAGGTTACAGAGATATGGAGCGTTGTAGGGACTGGAGAGGTTACAGAGATATGGAAGGATGGAGGGGCTGGAGGAGGTTACAGAGATAGGGAGGGTTTTAGGGGCTGGAGGAGGTTACAGAGATAGGGAGGGTTGTAGGGGCTGGAGGAGGTTACAGAGATAGGAAGGAATGTAGGGGCTCGAGAGGTTACAGACATAGGGAGGGTAGTAGGGGCTGGAGGAGGTTAGAGAGATAGGGACGGTTGAAGGGGCTGGAGGAGGTTACAGAGATAGGGAGGGTTGTAGGGGCTGCAGGAGGTTACAGAGATAGGGAGGGTTGTAGGGGCTGGAGGAGGTTACAGAGATAGGGAGGGTTGTAGAACTGTAGGAGGTTACAGAGATAGGGAGGGATGTAGGGGCTGGAGGAGGTTACATAGATAAAAAGGGAGGGTTGTAGCGGGCTGGAGGAGGTTACAGAGATAGGGAGGGTTGTAGGGGGCTGGAGGAGGTTACAGAGATAGGGAGGGTTGTAGGGGCTGGAGTGGTTACAGAGATAGGGAGGGATGTAGGGGCTGGAGGAGGTTACAGAGATAGGGAGCGTTGTAGGGGCTGGAGAGGTTACAGAGATAAGGAAGGATGGAGGGGCTGGAGGAGGTTACAGAGATAGGGAGGGTTGCAGGGGCTGGGGGAGCTTACACAGATAGGGAGGACTGTATTGGCCGAATGAGGTTACAGCGTTAGCGAGGGTTGTAGGAGCTGGAGGAGGTTACAGAGCTAGGGTTGCAGAGGCTGGAGGAAATTTCAGAGATAGGGAGGATTGTAGGGGCTTGAGAAGGTTACAGAGATTGGGAGGGATGTAAGGGCTGGAGGAGGTTACAGAGATAGGGAGGGATGTAGGGGCTGTAGGAGGTTACATAGATAAAAAGGGAGGGTTGTAGAGGCTAGTGGAGGTTACAGAGATGGAGGGTTGTAGGGGGCTGGAGGAGGTTACAGAGATAGGGAGGGTTGTCGGGGCTGGAGGAGGTTACAGAGATAGGGAGGGATGTAGTGGCTGGAGGAGTTTACAGAGATAGGGAGCATTGTAGGGCTGGAGAGGTCACAGAGATAAGGAAGGATGGAGGTGCTGGAGGAGGTTACAGAGATAGGGAGGGTTTTACGGGCTGCAGGAGGTTACAGAGATAGGGAGGGTCATAGGGGCTGGAGGAGGTTACAGAGATAGGAACGGATGAATGGGCTCGAGAGGTTACAGAGATAGGGAGGTAGTAGAGGCTGGAGGAGGTTAGAGAGATAGGGATGGTTGAAGGGGGCTGGAGGAGGTTACATAGATAAAAAGGGAGGGTTGTAGCGGGCTGGAGGAGGTTTCAGAGATAGGGAGGGTTGTAGGGGGCTGGAGGAGGTTACAGGGATAGGGAGGGTTGTAGGGGCTGGAGGAGGTTACAGAGATAGGGAACGTTGTAGGGGCTGGAGGTGGTTACAGAGATAGGGAGGGTTGCAGGGGCTGGAGGAGCTTACACAGATAGGGAGCATTGTAGGGGCTGGAGGAGGTTACAGAGATAGCGAGGGTTGTAGGAGCTGGAGGAGGTTACAGAGATAGGGAGTGTTGTGGGGGCTGGAGGGTGTAACAGAGATAGGGAGGGTTGTAGGGGCTGGAGTAAATTACAGAGATAGGGAGTGTGGTAGGGCCTGGAGGAGGTTACAGAGATAGGGAGGGTTGTAGGGGCTGGAGGACGTTACAGAGATAGGAAGGATTGTAGGGGCTTGAGAAGTTACAGAGATAGGGAGGGTAGTAGGGGCTGGAGGAGGTTAGAGAGATAGGGACACTTGAAGGGGCTGGAGGAGGTTACAGAGATAGGGAGGGATGTAGGGGCTTGAGGAGGTTACAGAGATAGGGAGGGATGTTGGGGCTGGAGGACGTTACATAGATAAAAAGGGAGGGTTGTAGGGACTGGAGGAGGTTACAGAGATAGGGAGGGTTGTAGGGGCTGGAGGAGGTTACAGAGATAGGGAGCGTTGTAGAACTGGAGGAGGTTACAGAGATAGGGAGGGATGTAGGGGCTGGAGGAGGTTACATAGATAAAAAGGGAGGGTTGTAGAGGCTGGAGGAGGTTACAGAGATAGGGAGGGTTGTAGAACTGGAGGAGGTTACAGAGATAGGGAGGGATGTAGGGGCTGGAGGAGGTTACATAGATAAAAAGGGAGGGTTGTAGAGGCTGGAGGAGGTTACAGAGATAGGGAGGCTTGTAGGGGGCTGGAGGAGGTTACCGAGATAGGGAGGGTTGTAGGGGCTGGAGGAGGTTACAGAGATAGGGAGGGATGTAGGGGCTGGAGATGGTTACAGAGATAGGTAGCGTTGTAGGGGCTGGAGAGGTTACAGAGATAAGGAAGGATGGAGGGGCTGGAGGAGGTTACAGAGATTGGGAGGGTTGTAGGGGCTGGAAAAGGTTACAGAGATAGGGAGGGTTGCAGGGGCTGGGGGAGCTTACACAGATAGGGAGGATTGTATGGGCTGGATGATGTTACAGCGATAGCGCGGGTTGTAGGAGCTGGAGCAGGTTACAGAGATAGGGAGTGCTGTGGGGGCTGGAGGGTGTAACAGAGATAGGGAGAGTTGTAGGGGCTGGCGGACGTTACAGAGATAGGGAGTGTGGTAGGGGCTGGAGATGGTTACAGAGGTAGGGAGTGTGGTAGGGCCTGGAGGAGGTTACAGAGATAGGGAGTGTTGTAGGGCCTGGAGGAGGTTACAGAGATAGGGAGGGTTGTAGGGGCTGGAGGAGGTTACAGAGATAGGAAGGATTGTAGGGGCTGGAGGAGGTTACAGAGATAGGGAGGGTGTAGGGGCTGGAGGAGGTTACAGAGATAGGTAGTGTGGAAGGGCCTGGAGGAGGTTACAGAGATAGGGAGGGTTATAGGGGCCTGAGGAGGTTACAGAGATAGGAAGGATTGTAGGGGCTGGAGGAGGTTACAGAGATAGGGATGGTTGCAGAGGCTGGAGGAGGTTACAGTGATTGGGAGGGGCGTAGGGACTGGAAGATGTGACAGGGATAGAGTGGGTTGCAGAGGCTGGAGGAGGTTACAGAGATAGGGAGTGTAGTGGGGGCTGGAGGGGGTAACAGAGATAGGGAGCATAGTAGGTGCTGGAGGAGGTTACAGAGATAGGGAGCATGGTAGGGGCTGGAGGAGGTTACATAGATAGGGAGCATGGTAGGGGCTGGAGGAGGTTACAGAGATAGGGAGTGTGGTAGGGCCTGGAGGAAGTTTCAGAGATAGGGAGTGTGGTAGGGCCTGGAAGAGGTTACAGAGTTTGGGAGGGTTGTAGGGGCTGGAGGAGGTTACAGAGATTGGGAGCGTTGTAGGGGCTGGAGAGGTTACAGAGATAAGTAAGGATGGAGGGGCTGGAGGAGGTTACAGAGATATGGAGGTTTGTAGGTGCTGGAGGATGTTACAGAGATAGGGAGGATTGCAGAGGCTGGCGGAAATTACAGAGATAGGGAGGGTTGCACAGGCTGGCGGAGGTTACAAAAATAGGGAGGGTTGCAGAGGCTGGCGGAGGTTACAGAGATAGGGAGCATTGCAGAGGCTGGAGGAGGTTACAGAGATAGGGAGGGTTGTAGAACTGGAGGAGGTTACAGAGATAGGGAGGGATGTAGGGGCTGGAGGAGGTTACATAGATAAAAAGGGAGGGTTGTAGAGGCTGGAGGAGGTTACAGAGATAGGGAGGGTTGTAGGGGGCTGGAGGAGGTTACCGAGATAGGGAGGGTTGTAGGGGCTGGAGGAGGTTACAGAGATAGGGAGGGATGTAGGGGCTGGAGGAGGTTACAGAGATTGGGAGGGTTGTAGGGGCTGGAGAAGGTTACAGAGATAGGGAGAATTGCAGGGGCTGGGGGAGCTGACACAGTTAGGAAGGATTGGATGGGCTGGATGAGGTTACAGCGATAGGGAGTGTTGTAGCAGTTGGAGGAGGTTACAGAGATAGGAAGGATTGTAGGGGCAGGAGGAGGTTACGGAGATAGGGAGGGTTGTAGGGGCTGGAGGAGGTTACAGAGATAGGTAGTGTGGTAGGGCCTGGAGGAGGTTACAGAGATAGGGAGGGTTATAGGGGCTGGAGGAGGTTACAGAGATAGGAAGGATTGTAGGGGATGGAGGAGGTTACAGAGATAGGGATGGTTGCAGAGGCTGGAGGAGGTTACAGTGATTGGGAGGGGCGTAGGGACTGGAAGATGTGACAGGGATAGAGTGGGTTGCAGAGGCTGGAGGAGGTTACAGAGATAGGGAGTGTAGTGGGGGCTGGAGGGGGTAACAGAGATAGGGAGCATAGTAGGGGCTGGAGGAGGTCACAGAGATAGGGAGCATGGTAGGGGCTGGAGGAGGTTACAGAGATAGGGAGGGTTGTAGGGGCTGGAGGAGGTTACAGAGGGAGGGTTGCAGAGGCTGGAGGAAATTTCAGAGATAGGGAGGATTGTAGGGGCTTGAGGTTACAGAGATAGGGAAGGATGTAGGGGCTGGAGGAGATTACATAGATAAAAAGGGAGGGTTGTAGGGGCTGGAGGAGGTTACAGAGATAGGGAGGGTTGTAGAACTGGAGAAGGTTACCGAGATAGGGAGGGATGTAGGGGCTGGAGGAGGTTACATAGATAAAAAGGGAGGGTTGTAGAGGCTGGAGGAGGTTACAGAGATAGGGAGGGTTGTAGGGGGCTGTAGGAGGTTACAGAGATAGGGAGGGTTGTAGGGCCTGGAGGTGGTTACAGAGATAGGGAGGGATGTAGTGACTGGAGGAGGTTACAGAGATTGGGAGCATTGTAGGGGCTGGAGAGGTTACAGAGATAAGGAAGGATGGAGGGGCTGGAGGAGGTTACAGTGATAGGGAGGGTTTTAGGGACTGCAGGAGGTTACAGAGATAGGGAGGGTGGTAAGGGCTGGAGGAGGTTACAGAGATAGGAAGGGATGAATGGGCTGGAGAGGTTACAGAGATAGGGAGGGTAGTAGGGGCTGGAGGAGGTTAGAGAGATAGGGACGGTTGAAGGGGCTGGAGTAGGTTGCACAGATAGGGAGGGTTGTAGAACTGGAGGAGGTTACAGAGATAGGGAGGGATGTAGGGGCTGGAGGAGGTTACATAGATAAAAAGGGAGGGTTGTAGCGGGCTGGAGGAGGTTACAGAGATAGGGAGGAATGTAGAGGCTGGAGGAGGTTACAGAGATAGGGAGCGTTGTAGGGGCTGGAGGAGGTTACAGAGATAGGGAGGGTTGCAGGGGCTGGAGGAGGTTACACAGATAGGGAGCATTGTAGTGGCTGGAGGAGGTTACAGAGATAGCGAGGGTTGTAGGAGCTGGAGGAGGTTACAGAGATAGGGAGTGTTGTGGGGGCTGGAGGGTGTAACAGAGATAGGGAGGGTTGTAGGGGCTGGAGGAAGTTACAGAGATAGGGAGTGTGGTAGGGCCTGGAGGAGGTTACAGAGATAGGGAGTGTGGTAGGGCCTGGAGGAGTTTACAGAGTTAGGGAGGGTTGTAGGGGCTGGAGGAGGTTACAGAGATAGGAAGGATTGTAGGGGCTGGAGGAAGTTACAGAGATAGGGAGGGTTGTAGGGGCTGGAATAGGTTACAGAGATAGGGAGTGTGGTAGGGCCTGGAGGAGGTTACAGAGATAGGGAGGGTTATAGGGGCTGGAGGAGGTTACAGAGATAGGAAGGATTGTAGAGTCTGGAGGAGTTTACAGAGATAGGGATGGTTGCAGAGGCTGGAGGAGGTTACAGTGATTGGGAGGGGCGTAGGGACTGGAAGATGTGACAGGGATAGAGTGGGTTGCAGAGGCTGGAGGAGGTTACAGAGATAGGGAGTGCAGTAGGGGCTGGAGGGGGTAACAGAGATAGGGAGCATAGTAGGGGCTGGAGGAGGTTACAGAGATAGGGAGCATGGTAGGGGCTGGAGGAGGTTACAGAGATAGGGAGAGTTGTAGGGGCTGGAGGAGGTTACATAGATAGGGAGGGTTGTAGGGGCTGGAGGAGGTTACAGAGATAGGGAGGGTTTCAGAGGCTGGAGGAAATTTCAGAGATAGGGAGGATTGTAGGGGCTTGAGGAGGTTACAGAGATAGGGAGCATAGTAGGGGCTGGAGGAGGTTACAGAGATAGGGAGGATTGTAGGGGCTGGAGGAGGTTACAGAGATAGGGAGGCTTGTAGGGGCTGGAGGATGTTACAGAGATAGGGAGGATTGCAGAGGCTGGCGGAAGTTACAGAGATAGGGAGGGTTGCAGAGGCTGGCGGAGGTTACAGAGATAGGGAGCATTGCAGAGGCTGGAGGAGGTTACAGAGATAGGGAAGATTGCAGAGGCTGGAGGAGGTTACAGAGATAGGGAAGATTGCAGAGGCTGGAGGAAGCTATGGAGATGGGGAGGTTTGTGGGCACTGGATGAGGTTACAGACAGAGGGAACGTTGTTACTGTACTGACGCAGCACTGCACTGTCACAGGGTCAGGAATGCGGAGGGAGTGTCATACTGTCGAAGGCGTAGCGCTGAGGGTGTGCTGCATTGTTGGAGGGAATGTTGTGAGAAATGTCCTTTGCAAACCGATTGGTCTCCTTTTTGTTTTTAGGTTGTTTATGTGGCTGGGAATGCTGCTGAATGCATCCACATTCTTGTATTCAAGCCAATGTTCGGTCAGAAACCTTCACTGGTGAAAATCGAGACTAACAAGGAGCTATCCGACGAGATTACTTATATCGGTTAAAAGCCAGGCCCAGGCCACCGCCTGCTTCTCTCTCTCTGCTCATCTTAGAAAGCCCTTTCAAAATAAACATTACATTTCCCCTCCCTTTCCCTCAGCACCTTTCACAAACTTCAGCCCTTAATACCCAACTCCCTCACCTGCTTCGTCTCTGTTACACAGGAATAAGAGGAGGCCATTTAGCACCCCCCGAGCCTGCATGCAGGACAAAGCTGTCCATCCATCACCTTAAACATTCACTCCCCCAACTATCGACGTGCGTTGGCAGGAGTGTGTACCATCTACAAGATGCACTGCAGCAACTCAGCAAGGCTCCTTCAACAGCACCTTCCAAACCCTCGACCACTACCACCTAGAAGGACAAAGGCGGTGGATAGATGGAAACACCACCACCTACAAGTTCCTCCCCAAGTCACTCACCAACCTGACTTGGAAATATATCACCGTTCCTTCACTGTCGCTGGGTCAAAATCCTGGAACTCCCTCCCTAACAGCACTGTGGGTGTACCTACACCACATGGACTGCAGCGGCTCAAGAAGGCAGCTCACCACCACCTTCTCATGGGGCAATTAGGGATGGGCAATAAATGTTGGCCTCGTCAGCGATGCCAATGCAACCCCGAGAATGAATGATACAAAGCCAGAAACCCTGTTCCTCTTCCAAATAAATCACCTCCAGCAAGCAAAAGCCTAATGATATGCTCATGGAATCTTGCTGTGCACAAAGGTGTTTTAGTCCCCAAAGGAACACAAATTACTGAAGGGCATTTGAAGATCTAAACAAGACAAGTGGTACAGAACTCCCCTGAAAAACCCCATACCAGTGATTGAGGTATTCAACTGCAATTGCATCGTACAGCATTCAATAAAAGAATCCTGAAGCTTTTACTTGTTGATTCTTTTTGATTTTGGGGCTGGGGCTTAATGGAGGGTCTAAAGGATCCGGTGGGGGGGATTTGCATTAACCTGCGTTCCTCCCACTGCCTGGGTGCTGGCGGGGGTTGGGGTGGGCGTGAAGGTTCCACGGCTGGTCCACCAGTTCTGGAGGTGTCCAGACTTTGAACTAATTGGCCTCTGTCTCCCTCAGGGATGAGTGAGGGTTTCAGCAGTAGATCAGCTGAGATGGGGACAAAGTCAGCGTTGGCCTGGAGGTGGAAATAGGCGGTGATAGTGAGGGCAGGAATATGAGGTCGGAAGCTCATCTCGTGACACCAACGTTGTGGACAGACCGGCTTAATCTCAGACTCAGGTCGAAGCCGCCACTGGAGTGTGACACACGTGTCGGAACGGCGATCGTGCGCACAGCGGGTCACACGTGAACGAAGAGGGATGCGTGCGCAGAGTTGGTCACATGTTTCGGAACGGCGTTGTGTACGCAAAGCGGGTCACACGTGACCGAAAGGCGATGCGTGCGCAGAGCGGGTCACATGACAACGGCGAAGCGTTCGTAGTGGTCGCACGTGACAGCACAGCGATGCGTGCGCAGTGCGGGTCACACGTGACGGAAAGGCGCTACGTGCGCAGACCGAGTCAGGTGACGGAACGCCGATACGTGTGGAGCGGCTCACGTGACGGAACGGCGGTGCGTGCGCAGAACTGGTCACACGTGATAGAACGGCGGTTTCTGCGCAGAGCTGGTCACACGTGACGAAATGGCAGTGCGTGCCCACAGCGGGTCACACGTGGTGAAAGGAACCCAAGTGCGCATAGCATGTCGCCTGTGGGAGCCAAGACGGAGAGCCGCATGCGAAGTGCCCGCCCTTATTGCCCTGTGGCAGGAGAGGCTCCGGGTCACGGGCTGTTTCCCCTCGAGCTGTCCGCCAGCACATTGGGGCTCAGGGTTGCCTTGGCGCAAAGTGCGTTTCTCTGCCTTCTCACGTGACCATACCTGTAGGGGAACGTGCTGACATCGTCCCGCTTGTGCGCGCACAGCAGTAGCTCATTGTTGGAGGCAGTCTGTGTAGACGTCATCACGCTCGATGGGCAGAATGCTGCCAAATTGCGCTTCCGCATAAATTCAAAACAATTCGGCCGTTATTTCCGTTAATTGGAGAGACGTCCTTGCGCGTGCGCAGCGCGACGAGGAAAGAGCGCCAAATCAGAGCAGAAGGAGTTTTATTCCAGTTATTGGGCACCTGAGACATTTATCCTTTATTTCTCACATCGGGACAATTTTAAAGGCAACTAAGATGAGTGTTGCTTGCTGGCTGAACATTTCATTTTCTTTTCATCAACAGAGCCAATGGCCGCCGAAGCCACATTCCGCCCTTTTTCCCCTGGGTCCAAATCTATTTCCATCCACTGGATTTTTAACCTGTCCTTCCCTGTGGTATAAAGGGTCAACAGAATGGATATGTCGATCTTTGGGTCACATGACGGTGTGACATTGATACCAGGCAGTCGTGTACCAGGTCTCCGTAGGGACGGGGAATTGGGCAGCCCTGGGGTGGGGGTTGGGTGGGGGGGGGGGGGGGGATGTGCCTGCCCGGGTCACTCGCGACGTAAACGCTGTAAATAGGGTCAATAAACTGGCTTTCAAGTCGATAGCCGGATACGCCCCTGGCTCCTTCCTCACGACAATCCTGGCCTCGCACGTCCTACAACATTCCCCGGGTCACCAGAACCTTCAGGGCACAGAAGGAGGCCGTTCGGCCCATCGTGCCTGCGCTCGCTCACCAAAGGAGCATCATGACCTGGTGCCATTGCCCTGCCTTTTCCCCGTTCCCCCTGCACCGCCTGCGTTGTTCGGGTTGGGGGGGTTATTGTTACGGTCGACCCTCTTGTGCCTTCCACAACTGGAGGCCGCCCTCAGTATTGGAAGGTAACCTGTGTTAGTGTTTGTCGTGAGGAAGCTCGGCGTTACCCATCCCCGCCCCCCAACCCCTGCCAGGCTACTCCCTGGATTACCGGCCGGGAACTGCTTTCCTGCGCCGGGCTCCATTTTAATTCCGCCCCCAACCCCCCCTCATGAACAAACCACCTGCGTCCCTCGGCCCATGTTTCCTGCGTTATCCGATGGCAGCCTTCCCGATGGCCGCATCCTTCAGTGGACCCACCTGAGCCGGTTCCCCGCCCACTCTCGCAAGCCTGGACTCGGAGAGAGAGAGGGAACTGCAACCCTTTCAGTTGGGAATCGGGGGGAGGGGTGCGTTTTGGCGGGTAACGTGGCCTGTTTGCACATCCTGTAATGTGCCTTTACTTTGCCTCGCTGTGTTAAGGCTGCTGTTTGAATGCGGGTTAATTTTGTGGTCACAGGCCACGCGGACCCTCTCCCAGTTCATCAGCTCCCGACCCCCGCACCCCCTCCGCTCGAGAGGGAGGACAAGAGACGGTGAATCCAGATCCCCAGCCACTTTAAATAGACCTCGGTGAAGCTGCACAGCGTCCAGTGCGGGCAGCCACACGCCCGTCCCGCTGGAATGAGACCGAATCAGAGGCGGGTGGGCCTTGAGTTAAGGTCAGGTTTGCAGCACCGATGCAGTTTTGCATTGAGATGCCGAACCCACCCCTGCTTGCAGCGGCTCCCCCTGGTAACAATCTGTGTTGCCGTCAGGGTGCTGCAGTGGCTGGTGGGCCATGCTGACTGGCCATGGCTGGCAGTAGTATGGGCACCTCTTTACCTCTCAGCAGCTGGGCAGGGCACCGGAAGTACTGGCGCAACTGAACCCCCAAGGCCTTCGTATGTTGTGTCGAACATACCCTAGATCCTTGCTTTAAGTCGCCCCGCTTGGCGTTATTTCAATATTAAGTCGTTTGTTCTTTCGGCTCTGCTTTTCCGATTCACTCTGCATTTCCCATTTTTCGGCTGCCATCACGCACTGTGCCATCGGCGTGCCAGAGCAATCGGACAGTGCTGTTGGGAGGTTTGTTTTCTAACTTCAGGAGTTCGCTTGGGGGATTTCCCTGATCAGTCCTGCTCCTGCCCTTCCCGTTGCCTCGCTCCTGCCCTGCTCGCTACCTCCCTCTTGCCCCACTTGCTGCCCTGCTTTCAGGTTTGCTCACTGCCATGTTGCAAATGGCCAAAAGTACTGTCAATTTGCTATTTCCACATCCAGGAGACGAGAGACCGGGAGAGACTCCCTGGTTGATTGGGAGAGATTTGGCAGAGGGTGGCGTGGGGAGACTTGCTGGGGATCATGGAGCGACTTGCTAGGGATTGTGGGGGGGCGAGACTCACTGGAGATAGGGGAGAATCACTGAATATGGGGAGGAGAGACTCACTGGGGATCCAGGGAGAGACTTGCTGTTGATGGTACCGTTGAAATCCAGAAAGAGCGAGGCTGATTTCATGAACATATTTAAATTAAAGTATGATTGAATATATAACTTGAGTTTGTTGAACATATTTTACACTCAGCGAGCTATTTTCTAACACAAATGCAAAGATTAATCGTTGCTTGAGTTAATGGAGTTGTGTTACTGGGATCTGTAGATTTGATTTCCTCTAACACCCAGCTGCAGTGAGATTTATGAATCTCAGCCTCTCCTTTCACTGCCTTGAATCCTCTGTGTCCTCGTCCATTGCTTCAATGTATCTGCAATGTGGGCTCTTGTCTCATCTTCATGCTGCTCCACAGACTGTTCCATGTCTCTCTCCCAATCTCACTCACTGGCTCAGCCTCCAGCTGCCTCTTCCAACCCGATCCGAAACCTTAGCTCACAGCCACGGCTCTGAGCCTTTTCCCGTTTTGCACCAGCCTCTTTCAGCTCTGACCGTTTGTGAGCCAAACAGCTGCGCCCCTCCCTGTCCCCAAACATTCCCAGACACCAATCTGAAGACGATATCCTGTTTAACCCACATTTTCTCCCTTCCCCACCAGCATGGTACCTTCACTCAGTCATTGATAATTGTGTTTCAAACATATCTCTGTGGGAAAGCGCTGCCGAGATCAATGAATCAGTTTGCGCCATTCGATGCAGCGACAAAGCTGGAAATTTCACCACAGATCGTTTCAAACTGTTGCTTCGATCAGTAATTTATCTCCTTCCTTTTCTTTCTCTTGCAGTTAACTCGGTGATGATTGTGATCTCCTGGTGAAAGCACGGTCTCTCGAAATGTGTCACTCACTATGTGGTGGGAATGGCAGTGGCCCGAACCCCTGGTCATTTTCACTAATCCCATATTGAGCTGAACTATTCCGATGTGTTTCCCAGGTACGTTTCCGTTCATTATTCCCATGTGTAGTCTTATTCTATGCTTTGGTTTTTGCCCAACTGCTGTTTTCTGTGTGGCTCACAGTCACTTTTACCTTTGCTTGATTTCTGGCCACATGTTGTGAGAATCTGAAAAGCAAATGTTGCACTGAGAAAATGGAAGATGTGGTTCTAGGAACAGTGAGTGTGCTGGGTTGTTCAGACTCTGCCCCCTGGCACTTCACACAGGATATACAGACAATATAATTGATAATGTTTCTGGGTGTTGTGTCCATAAAATGAGCTTTTTTTACTTTCCACCAATGGGTCACATTTGAAATGCTAGACAACATGTTAATCCCTTGTCCCCCTTTCTTTCTGATTTTTCTGCTCAATATTCCGACGGTCAGACATACTTTAGTGACCAGTTAAGTCTGCAGGGGAGTCTGAGTCCGCAGCAGTGGAGAGAATCACAAGGACCCAGAGATGGAGAACCAAAGAAATCTATCATTTTACTCTTCAGCATATCCAGCAGTTTTATACTGTTGTTGGTGACCTGGGTTGTATATAACACTTATGCGTGAATTATATAATCAGTGTTATTACTCCTACACTGATCTTGATTTTATCACAGAACAAACATCAAAGGCTCCGCAGGGTCTAATTTCCTGCACCAACACGGGTGACCCAGATTAAAATAAAGGCTCTCCCATTTAAGACCGATAAGAGGAGGAATTTCTTCTTTCAGGGGATCGTTATTCTTTGGAATTCTCTCCCCCAGTGAGAAATGGAGCCTGGGCCATTTAATATACTCAAGACTGAGACAGATAATTGATTGACAAGGGAGCCAAGGGTTATTGGGGATGGGCAGCAAAGTGGAGTTAAAGTCACAATCAGATCAGCCATATTTTTTATTCATTTATGTGATGTGGGTGTCGCTGGCTAGCCAGCATTTATTGCCCACCCCTAATTGCCTCATTGTTCAGAGGGCATTTAAAAGTCAAGCACATAGCTGTGGGTGTGGTGCCACATGTAGGCCATGAATGGCAGAGAAGGCTTGAGGAGTCGAATGCCTACTCCTGCTCCTGTTTCTTATGTTCTTGGAAGCTGAAGAACACAGTGAAATATCCACTCAAGCTCATTGTTAAATCAGGAGGAGCTAAAGGGTTTCAAACACTGGAACTCAATCCCATTTCATAGTCGATCTCCTGCACTCCTCACAGGGACAGAAAGTACATTTAAATGAGCGGCACAGAGCCTGAAATGATCATAAGTCTGATTCTTGTTACATCAATAAGACATGAAAAGAAATCAAAACTTTATTCTTTTTGCTGTTTTAAAATGCACTTCTGATGAACCACAAGATGGCTGCTACAGGCCACATGAGTCACAAGATTGGCCATCTGTTCTGGAAGGTCCCAACAAAGACTACAAGAAAAAAGGAGTTCCAACTCCCATCCTTGTGTAATCTCACACCCGAAGGCCACATTATTATCACAAAATTAGATGGCCAACAGGCAAACTGACTCTCCCAGCTGGGACGATAACAAAGAGAGACTCAACAAAACTCTTGATACCTGAAGAAGTGTTAACAGCCACCATTTCTCTCGTAAGGGAAACAGTGGATTTTAGCCAGGAGTGCAGAAAGCTGCTTGCGAGGCTGCAATTAACTCATTAATGTGCCATTTTAAAAAATGTGTTCATGGAATGTGTGCTGGGCCAGCATTTATTGCCCATCCCTAATCGCTCTTGTTCAGAGGGCATTTAAGAGTCGAGCACATTGCTGTGGGTCTGGAGTCACATGTTGGCCAGACCATGCAAGGACAGCAGATTTCCTTCCCTAAAGGGCATTCGTGAACCAGATGGGTTTTTACGACAATCGGCAATGGTTTCTTGGTCATCATCAGACTTTTAACTCCAGATTTAAATTTCAGCGTGTGCCCAGAGCATTACCCTGGTTCTCTGGATTACTAGCCCAGTGTCAATACCACTATTCCACCACCTCCCCATGTGTTACATGACGCCATGCGTCTGGCCTTTTGGATGATTTTAATATTACATTTCTAGCCTCACAGCTCTGACTGCTGCTTTAACACCAACCGGAAAGCACTCCCCCAGCTCCCGGATAATCAAGCAGCCGGCCACCATCTTTCAACTCCTCAAAGCCTGTTTGCTTTTAAACATCTCTGATCATCTCCAGCCAAGCAGCCTGAGCACAGAAAGCCCTGTCTGCTGAAACCTCATTTGTTCCAAGGATTTTCGTGTTGCTATCTCCATCCAGGAACTCATCTGGACTGAACTCTGCCACAAAGGATACACCCTCTGAACTTTTCACTTCCTGGACTTTGGAAATCATGTGAACTGATACTCATTTCTGTGATTCTTTTACTGTTGTTGCACATAGTTGTAAATCTTCCTCTATCTTTTCCATAGCCCCCCTACTGTATATGTGTGTGTGCGAGTGTGAGGTTACGAACATGGGGAGGAGGGTAATGCTGCAGCCCCACTGGGTTTTAAGAGGGAGAGAGTTCTCACGACATTGCGCATCTTGAGTGGTGGATAACTGACACTGCAGCCCCGCTGTGTTTAAAGTAGGGGAAAGTGCTTCGGACACAGTTCATCTTGAGGTGGGAGGGTGACACTGCACGCACACTGTCCGCTAACACACATGCACAGTTTTAATTTTCTCCCCTCGTTGGAATCTATGTGTATCACACATTATCCACACTCACTCACACCTTGAACAGTCGCCCCTCTGCTGGAGTATGTCTGTCACATTTTTTTCCGAAAAATATACTTTAATCATAAAATTTGTGAAAGTACATTACAAAGCATTTTGACTGAAAAATTAGCAAATACAATAAAATTCAACTTTTCTCCATACAACATGTGACCTTTCCCCACAGCACATCTGCAGCGGCTGCCCCATGATTTAGTGTGTCCCTCAGCTCATAGCCCTGGACCTAGGAATGTGCAAGTCTGCACCACATGGTCCAGGACAATTCTTTGCACTGGAAGACCAGCAAGTTTCGGGCAGACCAAAGGGCATTTTTCACCGAGTTGATGGTCCTCCAGCCACAGTTGATGTTTATCTCAGTGTGCATCCCTAGGAACAATCTATGGAGCGCAAGAGTCCTGTGTGACAGAGCTGCTTGGGATGAACCTCGACAAAAACCGCTGCGTCTCTCTCCAGACATTCTTTGCAAAGGCACATTGTAGAAGGAGGTGGACAACAGTCTATCCCAGGTAATGTCCACAAACATAACTTTAACAACCTTTTTTGTAAAAGTATACTTCTTTCAGATATTTTATGAATAAACATTACAAAACATTTCAAAATAGCCATCACCAAAGTGCAATAATATTCAACAATACCCTTAACAATCTCCCCTCTGCTAGACACTCTCTGTATGGCACGCATTATCCAAACACACACCACACGCGCACACACACAAACAACTTTAACAATGTACCCTCTGTTGGACTCTGTTTTACACACACTGTCCCCACAAACACACAAATTGATACACACACACACAGACAGAGTCCACACATACATGCTTTAAAAATGTACCCTCTGCTGGACTCTCTCTGTATTATACACACTGTCCCCACACACACACATTGATACACACACACAGTCCACACACACACCTTTAACAATGTACCCTCTGCTGGACTCCCTCTGCATTACACACACTGCCCACACACACCTTTAGCAATGGTATGAGGAAGGTTTGTAGTGGAGTTCCCCAGGGGTCAGTATTGGGACCCTTGCTTTTCCTGATATATATTAATGATCTAGATCTTGGTGTGCAGGGGACAATTTCAAAGTTTTCAGGTGATACATCAGAGAAGACCGATGAGGTTAATGCTGTTGATGTGGTCATAAAATATCTGAAAGAACATTACTAAACATTCCAAAATGTCCATCATCAAAAGTACAATAATATTCATCAATTCCTTGAAGAAGGAAGTGAGAATAGAATTTGCAGGGGCACTGGCCGTAATTTTTCAGTCTTTCCTAGGCACAGGGGAGGTGCCAGAGGACTGGAGAATTGCAAACATTACACCCTTGTTCAAAAAAGGTTGTAAGGATAAGCCCAGCAACTACTGACCAATCAGTTTAAGTACAGTGGTGGGCAAGATTCTGGAAACAATTATTTGGATAGAATTATTAGTCACATGGAAAAATATGGATTGCTGAGGAAGAACCAGCATGGATTTCTAAAGGGGAAATTCTGTTTAACTAACTTGCTGGAGTTTTTTGAAGAGGTAACAGAGAAGACCGATGAGGTTAATGCTGTTAATGTGGTGTACATGGACTTTCAAAAAGCATTTGATGTAGTGCCACACAACAGATTTGTGAGAAAAGTTATTGCCCATGGAATAAAAGGGACAGTAGCAATGTGGATACAAAATTGGCTGAAAAGTAGGAAGCAGAGAGTAATGGTGAATGGATATTTTTTGGTCTGGAGCAAGGTTTGTAGTGGAGTTCCCCAGGGGTCAGTATTGGGACCCTTGTTTTTCCTGCTATAAATGATCTAGATCTTGGTGTTCAGGGGACAATTTCAAATTTTTCAGGTGATACAAAGCTTGGGAGTGTTATAAACTGTGAGGAGGACAGTGTAGAACTTCCGAAAGAAATAGACAAATTGGTGGAGTGGGCAGATAGGTGCCAGATGAAGTTCAATGCAGAGAAGTGTGAGGTGATTGATTTTGGTAGGAGGAACATGGACAGACAACATAAAATAAGGGGTGAAACTTTGAAGGGGGTGCAGGAGCAGAATGACCTGGGTGTATATGTGCATAGATCATTGAAGGTGGCAGGACAGGTGGAGAGAGCAATTAATAAAGCATTTGGTATCCTGGGCTTTATTAATATGGACAAGAACAAGGAGGTTATGCTGAATTCATATAAGATACTCGTTAGACCTCAGCTGGAATACTGTGTACAGTTCTGGGCACTATATTATAGGAAGGATGTGAACACATTGGAGAGAGTGCAGAATAGGTTTACAAAAATGGCTCAAGGATGAGAAACTTCAGTTATGAAGATAGATTGGAGAGGTTGGGACTGTTCTCCTTGGAGAGAAGAAGGCAGAGAGGAGATTTGATAGAGATGTTCAAAATCTTGAGGGGGTTGGTCAGAGTCGATCGGGAGAAGCTGATCCCACTCGTAATCAAGAACGAGAGGGCACAGATTTAAAGTGATTTGCAAAAGAAGCAAATGTGACGTGAGAAAAACTTTTTCACAACGAATGTTTTGGGTCTTTAATGTGCTGCCTGGAAGTGTGGTGGAGGCAGGTTCAATCGAGGCATTCAAGAGGATGTTAGATGATGATTTGAATAGAAACAATGTGCAGGTGTACAGAGGAAAGGCGGGGCAATGACACTAGGTCATAACGTTCATTTGGAGAGCCAGTGTAGGGGCTGAATGGCCGCCTTCTGTGCCATTGAAATTCTGTGATTCTGTGATCTCCCCTCTGCTGGACACTTTGTGACACACATTGTCCAAACACATGCACACGCACACACAAACACACACCTTCAACATTGTACCCTCTGCTGCACTTTTTATGTATTACACACACTGCCCCCCCACCCCCGCCCACACACAGATACACTGTCCACACACACACTGTCCGCACACACACACGAAACTTTAGCAATGTACCCTTTGATGGACTCTATTATACACACTGTCCACAACACACATAAAACTTTAACAGTATACCCTCTGCTGGACTCTGTATTATACACACTGTCCACACACATGCACTAACACACCTTTAACAATGTACACTCTGCTGGATTCTCTCTGCATTACACACACCGTCCGCACACACACTGTCCACACAGGCACACAGATTTTAACAATGCATCCTCTTGCTGGATTTTCTCTGCATTACATACACCGTCCGCACACACACTGTCCACACAGGCACGCAGACTTTAACAATGCACCCTCTTGCTGGACTCTCTCTGCATTACATACACTGCCTACACACATAGACACAGACACACACTGCCCCCCCTCCCCACACACACACGTACATAGACACACAAACATGTGGCCAGGGTGGGTGTGAACCCAGAGGGGATTCTGCCCCTTTTAGGTGGGCGGGCTAGCCCACCTAAAAACCCACTGGTGAGTGAGTGTAAAACTCTGCCCTTTGTGTGTATAAGTGTTTCTGAACTGTGTTTCCTAACTTCACTCATGAAAGACTGACTCTAATTTTTTATACTATGCCCCAAGTCCTAGGTACCCCAGCTGGAAGAACTAGTTTCTCTCCATCTAACCTCTCAGTTCCCCTTAATACCTTGAAAAACTCCATTAAATCACTCCTTAAAATTCCACTTTGAATGTGTTTGTGTCCCTGTGCCTATCTTCGGTGACAGTGCTATTACTAAATATAGTAGTGACTAATCATTATGATCTAAATAAATTCAGGAAAATTAGATGCAAGACTGTTTAATGATTCCTGTGTGCCATAAGAAAGCAAATAGTGGAATAATATCCTTAAAGGAGAGGTCTGGCCTACATTTGACTCCAGTCACGGAGCTACCGTCCGCACAGCAACATAGGGATTGACACCCATAAGAACTAGAACATTAACAGAAACATTTATATAGCTCCTTTAATGTAATGAAACATACAAAGCATTTCGCAGGAGCATTACTAAAGAAAGTGTGACACTGAGTTATAGAGGAAGGGGAATCAAAGACAAGAACAAGAGACAGAAAGCGGAATAAGAAGAGTGATAGTCAGAGAAATCAAGGGCAAGAATCAAACAAGGTCTCAGTGAAAAATAGTGGGAACGGGACAAGTAATGTGAAAAGGACAAGCCTTAAGGCTTTGTGCCTTAATGTGAGGAGCATTCGCCATAAAGTGAATGAATTAACCGCGCAAATAGATGTAAACAGGTATGATATATTGGTGATTACGGAGACATGGCTGCAGGGTGACCAGGGATGGGAACTGAACATCCAGGGGTATTCAGTATTTAGGAAGGACAGACAAAAAGGAAAAGGCCATGGAGTTGCATTGCTGGTTAAAGAGGAAATTAATGCAATAGTGAGGAAAGATATTAGCTCCGACGATGTGGGATCTGTATGGGTAGAGCTTGGAGAAACACTAAGGGGCGAAAAATGTTAGTGGGGGTTGTTTATAGATCCCCAAACTGTAGTGGTGATGTTGGGAATGGCATTAAACAGGAAATTAGAGACGCATGTAATAAAGGAACATCTGTAATTATGGGTGACTTTAATATGCATATAGATTGGGCAAATCAAATTAGTAACAATACCGTAGAGGAGGAATTCCTGGAGTGTATACGGGATGTTTTTCTGTACCAATACGTTGATTGGGTATTGTGTAATGAGAAAGGAATAATTGGCAATCTGGTTGTGTGAGGCCCCTTGGGGATGAGCAAACATAATATGATAGAATTCTTCATCAAGATGGAGAGTGACGTAGTTGTTTCTGAGACTTGGGTCCTGAATCTTAATACAGGAAACTACGATGGTATGAGGTGCGAGTTAACTATGATGGATTGGGAAACGTTACTTAAAGGGATGACGGTGGATAGGCAATGGCAAAGATTCAAAGGGCGCACGGGTGAATTGCAACAATTGTTTATTCCAAAAGTAAAACAGGAAAGGTGGCCAAACCATGGCTTACAAGAGAAATTAGAGATAGTATTAGATGCAAAGAAGAGGCATACAAATTGGCCAGAAACAACAACAGACCTGAGGATTGGGAGCAGTTTAGAATTCAGCAAAGGAGGATCAAGGGATTGATTAAGAAGGGGAAAATAGAGTGCGAGAGTAAGCTTGCAGGCAACATAAAAACTGACTGTAAAAGTTTCTATAGATATGTGAAGAGAAAAAGATTGGTGAAGACAAATGTAGGTCCCTTACAGTCAGAAACAGGGGAATTTATAATGGGGAACAAAGAAATGGCTGACCAACTAAATATATACTTTGGTTCTGTCTTCACAAAGGAGGACACAAATAACATACCAGAAATGTTGGGGAAACACAGGATTTAGTGAGAGGGAGGAACTGAAAGAAATCAGTATTAGTAGAGAAATGGTGTTGGGGAAATTGAATGGATTGAAGGCCGATAAATCCCCGGGACCTGATAATCTACTTCCCAGAGTACTTAAAGAAGTGGCCCTAGAAATAGTGGATGCATTGGTGGTCATCTTCCGAGATTCTATAGACTCTGGGATAGTTCCTACAGATTGGAGGGTAGTCAATGTAACCCGACTGTTTAAAAAGGGAGGCAGAGAGAAAACGGAATTATACACCAGTCAGCCAGACGTCGGTAGTAGGGAAAATTCTACAGTCCATTGTAAAAGATTTAATAGCTGAGCACGTGGAAAACAGTGGCAGAATCAGACAGAGTCAGCATGGATTTATGAAAGGGAAATCATGCTTGACAAATCTACTGGAATTTTTCGAGGATTTAACTCGTAATGTTGATGAGGGGGAGCCAGTGGATGTGGTTTATTTGAACTTTCAGAGGCTTTTGACAAAGTCCCACATAAGAGATTGGCGTGTAAAATTAAAGCGCATGGTATTTGGGGGTAGTGTATTGAGATGGACAGAAAACTGGTTGGCAGACAGGAAACAAAGAGTAGGAATAAACGGGTCTTTTTTCCGAATGGCAGGCGGGGGTAACTAGTGGGGTACCGCAGAGATCGGTGCTGGGACCCCAGTTATTCACAACATATATTAATGATTTAGATGAGGGAATTAAATGTAATATCTCCAAATTTGCAGATGACACAAAGCTGGGTGGGAGGGGGAGCTGTGAGGAGGATGCAGAGATGCTTCAGTGTGATTTGGACAAGCTGAGTGAGTGGGCAAGTGCGTGGCAGACGCAGTATAATGTGGATAAATGTGAGGTTATCCATTCTGGTAACATAAACTAGAAGGCAGATTATTATCGGAATGGCTATAAATTGAGAGAGGGGAATGTGCAACGAGACCTGGGTGTCCTTGTACACCAGTCGTTGAAGGTAAGCATGCAGGTGCACCAGGCGGTAAAAAAGGCAAATGGTATGTTGGCCTTCATAGCCAGAGGATTTGAGTACAGGAACAGGGATGTCTTGCTTCAATTGTACAGGGCCTTGGTGAGACCACACCTGGAATATTATGTGCAGTTTTGGTATCCTTATCTGAGGAAAGATGTACTTGCTATAGAGGGAGTGCAGCGAAGGTTTACCCGACTGATTCCTGGGATGGCGGGACTGACATATGAGGAGAGATTGAGTCGATTAGGATTATATTCGCTGGAGTTCAGAAGAATGAGGGGGGATCTCTAGAAACCTATAAAATTCTAACAGGACTAGACAGGGTAGATGCAGGAAGGATGTTCCCGATGATGGGGGAGTCCAGAACCAGGGGTCACAGTCTGAGGATATGGGGTAGACCATTTAGGACTGAGGTGATGAGAAATTTTTTCGCCCAGAGAGTGGTGAGCCTGTGGAATTCGTTACCACAGAAAGTAGTTGAGACCAAAACATTCTATGCTTTTAAGAAGGAGTTAGATATAGCTCTTGGGGCGAAAGGGATCAAAAGGTATGGGGAGAAAGCGGGAGCAGGCTATGGAGTTGGATGATCAGCCATGATCATAATGAATGGCGGAGCAGGCTTAAAAGGCGGAATGGCCAACTCCTGCTCCTAGTTTCCATGTTTCTATGCCTTTCCTCATGGATTCTGACATGCTGCCGGCCAGAAGCATACACTCGTACACTTCTAGCAGGTCTGGGCCCATCCAGTCCAACAGAGCCGAATACAACTCAGCCGGCAAGCTGTCGCTTCCGGGCGTCTTACTCTTCTCAAAGGACTCAAGGGCCATAGCCAGTTTGTCCGGAGTTAGCGGTTTGTCCAGGCTCTCCCTTGTACTGTCGTCTAAGACCTCCGTGATAGAGGGCAGAAGGACTGGGAGGCCACTCTGTCTGTGGGCTTCACCTCATATAATCTGGCATAAAAGGATTTGCTGATCCTCGAAACGTCAGACTGCGATGACTTTACTGAGCCGTCTTCCTCCTTCAGGCTGCTGATCACAGAGCTCTCTCTGTGTACGTTTTGGAAGAAGAAACGTGAGCACGTCTCATCCTGCTCCATGGAGCGGAATCTGGACCGGGTGATGATCTAGGAGGCCTCCGAGGCAAAGAGCGAGGCTTGCTGGCTCTTCACCTCTTGGAGTTCTTCCTTGACATCAACCCACATTGACTGCAACCGGAGCAGGTTCTGCATGTTTTTCTGGAGTTGGGACATTTCCCTCTGTTCCTTTCTAGCTTTCTGAATGCCTTTGAGGATGAAAAAGCCCTTGATGTTCTCCTTGATCGCTTCCCACCAGTGTGTCAGGGACTCAAAGAGGGGTTTCATGGTACTCCATTGTAATCCCTCTTGAGCTCCTCAATGTTCTCTGGGGTCAGCAGTTACACGTTCAGCTTCCATGCCCCCCTGCCAACCCTCTGGTCTTCCTGTAAGTGACAGTCAGCCAGTAGGAGGCAGTGGTCAGAGAAGAACACTGGCTTGACATCGGTGGATCTGACTGTGAACGCACGGGACACAAAGAGGAAGTCTATCCTGGAACAGATGGACCCGTCTGGCCGTGACCAGCTGTATCTACGCTGCGCTCCGTCTGCAGGGTTGCTGAAGACATCGTGCAGCTTGGCATCCTTTACAGTTTCTATCAGGGATCTGGACGTAGCGTCCAATCTGCTGTCGGCCCTGCTGGATCGTCCAGCCGCATCGATGATGCAGTTGAAGTCACCGCCCAAAATAACCGGCCTGGAGGTTGCCAGCAGCTGTGGGAGCTGCTGAAAGACCGCCAGCCACTCGCCCTTTTGTGCCGGGGCATACACGTTAATTAAGCGGAGTGGAGCATTCTTGTACATTACGTCTGCAACGAGGAGGCGCCCGCCCACCAGCTCCTTAACCTCGGAGGCAAGGTTCCCTCCCCGCAGCAGAATTCCCAGGCCGGAGGAACGTGAGTCGTTTCCTCCCGACCAGATCGATGGCCCCTGGGACCACTATCGTGACCATTGCCTGTAGGAGCTGTGGTGAGGTATCGCACACTCCTGTAGAAACAGCAGGTCAGCTTTGACCTTGGCAAGGTAGTCCAAGGTCGCAACACATCGCGTAGTTGATTTAATGCTACACACATTTATGGATACAATCTTTATCCCCATTTTTAAAGCACTTTGCCGCTTACCAAACCTGCTGTCTTTGACAATTCCAGACCTTTGGTCTGCTCCTGCATACCCATAGTGTTCACAAATTGTCTCACTTTGGATGGGCTGAGGAAACTGTCCTGAACCACCCCATTGGAGATGTTCCACTCAGGTGGCATCTGGGGGTTTGTGCAAGGAACGAGCTTTGAATTGTTCTCTGTTGGTGAAATCTCTCCGATCCTCATCCCCTCTGGGGTGTCGCTGCTCCCGGCTCCCCGGAACTGGGGTGCGCTTAGTGCTTCACTGCTTGCAGATTCCTGGGGCTGGGGTGCACTGGCCTCTTTGGGTTGTGGGCAATGTTGGAGTGCGATGCTCTCCTAATTGTCTCCAATGTTCTGGAGCTCGGGTGTCACGTCCTCCTACTCCCTAGAGCTTTGCTGCTTCTTCTGTAGGTGCTGCCCTTACCCTTCTTCTTCGGAAGAGCAGCAGCCCTTGTCATCCGTGTCGGATGGGAGATGCCTCTTGCCACTCGTCTGGGAAGTGGCTTGGTCCCTTCTGAGCCCCTTCTTCATTTTGGCTGTCTTCACCAGCTGCCACTCCCTCTGCTGATTTTCTGCTGCTTCCTCCTCCATTGATACGCTCTGCTGAGGAGTGGGAGGATCAGGGGGCAGTGCATTTGTTTGGCTGTCTGCTGCCTCAATCCTTTCCTCCATCATGTCTCTCTCCGTGTCCTCCTTTGTCCCATTGTTCTCATTGGAAGCCTCGTTGGTTGGAGGATTGCAAGTGTCCTTGGTAATAGTGACACTAAGTATTCCATCCGCTCCCCCCTCGTTGGCTTTGGCTGCCTGTGCATAAGTGAGGCAATGTTTGGGGCAGGTCTTATCGAGGTAGCCTGCCTCACCACACAGGCTGCTGCATTTAGTCTGTTTGCAGTCCTTTGTCTGATGCCCTTCCTGCTCGCAATTCTTGCAGAGGATGGCGTTGCAGTTGGCCGCCGCATGAACAGGTGACATTAAACAAGCAAGGAATTTGAGGGAAGTGTAAACGTAGAATGATATCACACTGCGCTGGACATTCAGCCCATGATGGTTGCTGAGGGAGTGATTTACTGTCACAGGGTCAGTCCTGAGGGAGTTCTGCAGTGTCGGAGGGTCAATACTGAGGGAACGCTTCAATGTCGGTCTGAGGGAGTGCTGCAGTGTCACAGTTTCTGTACTGAGGGAGCACTGGGCTTTCGGAGGGTTAATACTGTGGGAGCGCTTCAGCCTTGGAGGGTCGGTAGTGAGGGAGCATGACACTCTTGGAGGATCAAGACTGAGGGAGCGCTGGAGTGTCGGACGCAAGCTGCATGGGAGCACTGCATCCTTTCAGCTTTTGTACTGAGGGAATGCTGCACTGTCAGAGGGTCAGTGCTGAGGCAGTGCTGCATTTTCATAGGGTCGGTACTAAGAGGAGTGCTGGGCTGTAAGAGGGTCATTACTGAGGGAGTGCTGCACTATAACAGTCATTACAGAGGGAGTGGTGCACTGTGAGAGGGCCAATACTGAGGGAGTGGTGCACTGCGAGAGGGGCAATACTGAGGGAGTGGCCAGTACTGAGGAAGCACTGCACTGATGGTGGGTCAGTACCGACGGACTGCTGCATGTTTGGAGCTGTTGTCTATTGGTTCGATTGTGGTACCAGTCTCTACAGTTGAGGCTTGAACCCATGACCCTCCTTCAGAACGAGTGAGTGAAACCCACTTAGACACAATGTAAATGTTGTGGCCTATAACATGGAACTGACAGTGCCAACAGTTTAACATCTCCTTTTCCCGCTAATCATTCTGTCACTCGAATCAATGAACAGACTTCATTGGGTTCGAGTTCAAACTAATTCCAGTGTGTCTCTCTCTCATCATAGCCCTGAATCAATCCCAAACACATTCCACAGTGTCTCTCTCTCATCATAGCCCTGTATCAATCCCAAACTCATTCCACTGTCTCTCTCCCTCATCATAGCCTTGTATCAATCCCAAACACTTTCCACTGTCTCTCTCTCTCTCTCTCTCCCATCATTGCCCTGTATCAATCACAAACTCACTCCACAGTCTCTCTCTGTCTCTAATCATAGCCATGTATCGATCCCAAATAATCCTGCTCAATTCCTACTATCCTCTATCGAACCCAAATGAATCCCTCTGCCCCCCTCTCACACCATACCCCTAAATCAATCATAGGCTGCGCCCATTACCTCCTTACACTCCTGTATCAATCCCCAATTAGTCCCACTACCCAGGGTTTTGATGCCTGATTTTGAGCTGCTAGATCTGTTCTCAATCTATCCCACTGAGCACCATGGTCGTGGCACAATACCCAGTATGTGCTCCATTTTCATTTCTGGTGGCTCGGTCGATGCTTGGAAGTTCAGCATCCTTATTCTGATTGGAGCTTTTCTTTCACTGTTCAATATAACTAAGTATGTTATGAGGGCAATTTAGGGGGTAGTCATGAGTCAAGCACATTGCTGTGGGTTTGGAGTGACAGATTGGCCAGACTGGGGAAGGCCACCAGATTTTCTGTTCTAAAGGGTATTAGTGATCCAGATGGGTTTCCATGAGATTGCAATATTGTCAAATCTGTCATTTCAGATACCAGCCTTTATTGCCGAATATCTTAATTCCTTCAATTTATATTTGCAAAGTGCCAGATAGGATTTGAACGCAAGTTCCAGGTCTCTAGAATACGAGCACCTGAAAACAATCACTATACTGCAACAGTACAATAGTATGGTGTTGGAATGTTGGCACTGCCGGTGTGCTGTACTGTCAGAGTGACAGTACTGAGGGAGCACTGCACTGTTGGAGTGACAGTACTGGGGGAGTGCTCCACTGTCAGAGGGGCAGTGCTGCGGTAGCACTGTACTATCAGAGGGTCAGTAATGAATGACTGCTGCACGATCAGAAGGTCAGCACTGAGGGATTGCTGCAGTGTCGGACGGTCAGCACTGTGGGAGTGCTGCACTGTCGGACGGTCAGGACTGAGGTACGCTGCACTGTCGGAGGGTCAGTACTGAGGGATCGATGCATAACTGGTGCCAAAGTGGTAAGCGCTGTTTCATGGGGCTGAAACCTCTCGAGTCGTTTCCTGAGCCGACGAACTTCAGATTCAGACATGAGAGGGCGCGATTGAGGTGCACTTGAAACAGACCGAAATCTCATCGGTGTGGTATCCAAAACTGCTAAATAAAACCTTAGGCAGGCAACGTGTTTGCGCAGGCATGTTTTTCTAAAATAGTTTATTGCCTTGGAGCAATCCCTTCCCGTAGAAGCTGACAAACTGCATTCAATCTGGTTCAGGGAGATCACTATCAGATTGTCGTAGGAATAGGTATGAGGGAGTCAGTACTTTACGCAACGAGCACTTCCAAGGGAAGACTTGGGAAACAGAATGGTGGAATTTTTTGCCTTCAATAATTCTTCAATTCCTATTTGTCCGCTCCATTCAGACAGCAGGTTCCAGTTCACAACACCTCGCTGCGGGGAATCACTTCTCCTTATCTGTGAATCTTTTGCCTTCATCTTCAATCTATGTTTTCAGGTCAGCAAAACTCCTGCCAGTGGGGAGACGGTGAAACTTTTCATGATTTTGAATGCCTCCATTAAATCTCTCTTAGTCTTCTCTGCTCTCAAGGAGGAGATTTAATAGAGACTTCAGTCTCTCCACATTAACTGAAGTCTCTCCTCCCTGATGCCGGTCCAGCCAGTCCAATCTCGCACCATCTCCAAAGCCCTTCAATCCTTCCTCAAGTATTTTATCCCAAAAATATGAAACTATCTTGCAAGGATAGTATTCTAAAGGGTGTGCAGGAGCAGGGAGACCTGGGTGTATATGTACATAAGTTATTATAGGTGACAGGACAGGTAGAGAGAGCTGTATCTAAAGCATGCAGTATTCTAAACTTCATTAACAGGGACATAGAGTACAAGAGCAGGGAGGTTATGATGAACTTAGGTAAGACAATGGTTCGATCTCGGCTGGAGTACTGTGCACATTTCTGGGCGCCACACTATGGGAAGGGTGTGAACGCATTGGAGAGAGTGCAGAAGAGGTTTACCAGAATGGTTCCAGGGATGAGGTGCTTCAGTAATGAGGAAAGATTGGAGCAGTTGGGAGTGAGGAGAATTGATGGAAGATTTAAAAATCATGAGGGGTCTGGACAGAGTATATTGGGAGAAACTGTTCAAAATCGTCAACAGGTGAAGAACCAGAGGGCACAGTTTCAAAGTGTTTTGCAAACAAAGTAAATGTGAGGTGAGAAAACGTTTTTTCACACAGCGAGCAGTTAGGGTTTGGAATGCACTGCCTGGAAGTGTGGTGGAGGCAGGTTTGATTGATGCATTCAGGAGGGCATGGGATGGTTATTTAAATAGAAACAGTGTGCTAGGGTACGAGGAACAGGCAGGAGATGGGCACTAAGTTAAAATGCTCAGTGAGCCGGTGCAGACATGATGGGCCGAATGGCCTCCTTCTGAACTGTTACTATCCTGGGATTCTGTGATTGTTAGAATGTTGCGTCACCCCCGCAAAGATTGCTAACCGAAAATGTTCAGTTTATTTCTATCTCTGTTTATTGTCCAATAGAATTCCTCAAACAAAGTTAATATATCACCCCCAATCCCAGATGACGGAGAGTGTGATTATAGAGACCTTCTTCAACTGTAAAGCTTCATTGATTAGCCCCCAGCGCTTTCCTTAGGGTTTGTGTTTCCTACTGAGCCAGTGACTGGGTTCATCATTCTCCTGGGCCACAATACATTTCTCCACTGCACTGTATCAATCCCAGACACATTCCACTGTCTCTCTCTCATCATAGACCTGGAACAATCGCAAACTCATTGCAATGTCTCTCTCTCACTCTCTCATCATGGACCTGTATCAATCCCAGGCTCATTCCACTGTGTCTCTCATCATAGCCCTGTATCATTCCCAGATTCATTCCACTGTCTCTCTCTCATCATAGCCCTGTATCAATCCGAAACTCATTCCTCTGTGTCTCTATCTCATCAGAGCCCTGTATCAATCCCAAACTCATTCCACTGTGTCTCTCTCATCATAGTGCTGTATCGATCCCAGACTCATTCCACTGTCACTCCCTCTCTCATCATAGCCCTGTATCAATCCCTTACTCATTCCTCTGTGTCTCTCTCTCTCTCTCTCTCTCATCATAGACCTGTATCAATGCCAGACTCATTCCACTGTGTCTCTCCCTCTCATCATAGCCCTGTATCAATCCCAAACTCATTCCACTGTGTCTCTCTCTCATCATAGCCTTGTATCAATCCCAGAAGCATTCCACTGTTTCTCTCTCTCTCTCATCATAGCCCTGTATCGATCCCAGACTCATTCCACTGTGTCTCTCTCTCATTATAGCCCTGCATTAATCCCAGACTCATTCCGTTATCACTCTATCTCATCAGAGACCTGTATCAATCCCAAACTCATTCCACTGTCTCTCTCTCATCATAGCCCTGTTTGAATCCCAGACTCATTCCACTGTCTCTCTCTCTCTCTCATCATAGCCCTGTATCAATCCCAAACTCATTCCACTGTGTCTCTCTCTCATCATAGCCCTGCATCAATCCCAGACTCATTCAACTGTCTCTCTCTCTCTCTCATCATTGCCCTGTATGAATCCCAAACTCATTCCACTGTCTCTCTCTGTCATCATAGCCCTGCATCAATCCCAGACTCATTCCACTGTGACTGTCTCTCTCTCATCATAGCCCTGTATTAATCCCAAACCCATTCCACTGTCTCTCTCTCTCTCTCATCATAGCCCTGTATCAATCCCAAACTACTCCCAACATTCTGCTCATTTCTTACTGTCCCTTATCAAACCCAAATGAATCCCTCTGTCCCCCTCTCACGCCATACTCCTGAATCAAACATAGGCTGCGCCTATTACCTCCTTACACTCCTGTATTAATCCCAAGTTAGTCCCACTACCCAGTGTTTTGATGCCTGATTTTGAGCTGCTAGATCTGTTCTCAATCTATCCCACTGAGCACCATGGTCGTGCCATAATACCCAGTGTGTGCTCCATTTTCATTTCTGGTGCCTCGGTCGATGCTTGGAAGTTCACCATCCTTATTCTGATTGGAGCTTTTCTGTCACTGTTCAATATAACTAAGTATGTTATGAGGGCAGTTCAGGGGGTAGTCATGAGTCAAGCACATTGCTGTTGGTTTGGAGTGACAGATTGGCCAGACTGGGTCAGGCCACCAGATTTTCTGCTGTAAAGGGTATTAGTGATCCAGATGGGTTTACATGGGATTGCAATATTGTCAAATTTGTCATTTCAGATACCCGCCTTTATTGCCGAATATCTTAATTCCTCCAATTTATATTTGCAAAGTGCCAGATAGGATTTGAACGCAAGTTCCAGGTCTCTAGAATACGAGGACCTGAAAACAAATCACTATACTGCAACAGTACAATAAAATGGTGTACTGTTGGAATGGTGTGCTCTACTGTCAGAGTGACAGTACTGAGGGAGCACTGCACTATGAGAGGGTCAATAATGAATGACTGCTGCACGATCGGAAGGTCAGTACTGAGGGAGTGCTGCACTGTCGGAGGGTCAGTACTGAGGGATCGATGCATAACTGGTGCCAAAGTGGTAAGCGCTGTTTCATGGGGCTGAAACCTCTCGAGTGGTTTCCTGAGCCGACGAACTTCAGATTCAGACATGAGAGGGCGCGATTGAGGTGCACTTGAAACAGACCGAAATCTCATCGGTCTGCTAAATAAAACCTTTGGCTGGCAATGTGTTTGCGCAGGCATGTTTTTCTAAAATAGTTTTTTGCCCTGGAGCCATCCCTTCCCGTAGAAGCTGACAAACTGCATTCAATCTGGTGCAGGGAGATCACTATCAGATTGTCGTAGGAATAGGTATGAGGGAGTCAGTACTTGTCTCAACGAGCACTTCCAAGGGAAGACTTGGGAAACAGAATGGTGGAATTTTTTGCCTTCAATAATTCTTCAATTCCTATTTGTCCGCTCCATTCAGACAGCAGGTTCCAGTTCACAACACCTCACTGCGGGGAATCACTTCTCCTTATCTGTGGATCTTTTGCCTTCATCTTCAGTCTCTGTCCTTTGGTCAGAAAAACTCCTGCCAGTGGGGAGACGATGAAACTTTTCATGATTTTGAAAGCCTCCATTAAATCTCCTCTTAGTCTTCTCTGCTCTCAGGAGGAGATTTAATAGAGACTTCAGTCTCTCCACGTTAACTGAAGTCCCTCCTCCCTGATGCCGGTCCAGCCAGTCCAATCTCACACCATCTCCAAAGCCCTTCAGATCCTTCCCCCGATATTTTATCCCAAAAATATTAAACTATCTTGTAAGGATAGTATTCTAAAGGGTGTGCAGGAGCAGGGAGACCTGGGTGTATATGTACATAAACTATTATAGGTGACAGGACAGGTAGCGAGAGCTGTTTCTAAAGCATGCAATATTCTAAACTTCATTAACAGGGACATAGAGTACAAGAGCAGGGAGGTTATGATGAACTTAGATAAGACAATGGTTCGATCTCGGCTGGAGTACTGTGCACATTTCTGGGCGCCACACTATGGGAAGGATGTGAACGCATTGGAGAGAGTGCAGAAGAGGTTTACCAGAATGGTTCCAGGGATGAGGCGCTTCAGTAATGAGGAAAGATTGGAGCAGTTGGGAGTGAGGAGAATTGATGGAAGATTTAAAAATCATGAGGGGTCTGGACAGAGTATATTGGGAGAAACTGTTCAAAATCGTCAACAGGTGAAGAACCAGAGGGCACAGTTTCAAAGTGTTTTGCAAACAAAGGAAATGCGAGGTGAGAAAATGTTTTTTTCACACAGCGAGCAGTTGAGGTTTGGAATGCACTGCCTGGAAGTGTGGTGGAGGCAGGTTTGATTGATGCATTCTGGAGGGCATCGGATGGTTGTTCAAATAAAAACAGTGTGCTGGGGTACGGGGAACAGGCAGGAGATGGGCACTAAGTTAAAATGCTCAGAGAGCCGGTGCAGACACGATGGGCCGAATGGCCTCCTTCTGAACTGTTACTATCCTGGGATTCAGTGATTGTTAGAATGTTGCGTCGCCCCCGCAAAGATTGCTAACCGAAAATGTTCAGTTGATTCCTATCTTTGTTTATTGTCCAATAAGAATTCCTCAAACCAAGTTAATATATCACCCCCAATCCCAGATGACGGAGAGTGTGATTCAAGAGACTTTCTTCAACTGTAAAGCTTCATTGATTAGCCCCCAGCCCTTTCCTTAGGGTTTGTGTTACCAACTGAGACAGTGACTGAGTTCATCACTCTCCTGGGCCACAATACATTTCTCCACTGCACTGTATCAATCCCAGACTCATTCCACTGTCTCTCTCTCATCATAGACCTGGATCAATCGCAAACTCATTACACTGTCTCTCTCTCACTCTCTCATCATAGCCCTGTATCAATCCCAAACTCATTCCACTGTCTCTCTCATCATAGACCTGTATCAATCCCAAACTCATTCCACTGTCTCTCTCTCATCATAGACCTGTATCAATCCCAAACTCATTCCACTGTCTCTCTCTCATCATCGACCTGTATCAATCGTAGACTCATTCCACTGTCACTCTCGCTCTCATCATAGCCCTGTATCAATCCCAAACTCATTCCTCTACATCTCTATCTCATCAGAGCCCTGTATCAATCCCAAACTCATTCCACTGTCTCTCATCATAGTCCTGTAGCAATCCCAAACTCATTCCACTGTGTCTCTCTCTCATCATAGCCCTGTATCATTCCCAGACTCATTCCACTGTCTCTCTCTCATCATAGCCCTGTATCAATCCCAAACTCATTCCACTGTCACTCTCGTTCTCATCATAGCCCTGTATCAATCCCAGACTCACTCCACTGTCACTCTTGCTCTCATCATAGCCCTGTATCAATCCCAAACTCATTCCTCTGCATCTCTATCTCATCAGAGCCCTGTATCAATGCCAAATCATTCCACTGTGTCTCTCTCATCATAGTCCTGTATCAATCCCAGACTCATTCCACCTTCTCGCTCTCTCATCATAGCCCTGTATCAATTCCAGACTCATTCCACTGTCACTGTCGCTCTCACCATAGTCCTGTATCAATCCCAGACTCGTTCTACTTTCTCTCTCTCTCTCTCATCATAGCCCTCTATTAATCCCAAACTCATTGCACTGTGTCTCTCTCATCGTACTCCTGTATCAATCCCAGACTCAATCCACTGTCACTCTCTCTCATCAGAGCCCTGTATCAATCCCAAACTCATTCCACTGTGTCTCTCTCATCATACACCTGCATCAATCCCGGAGTCATTCCGCTGTCTCTGTTTCTCTCTCATCATAGCCCCGTATCAATCCCTGACTCATTCCACTGTGTCTCTCTCTCATCATAGCCCTGTATCAATCCCAGACTCAATCCACTGTGTCTCTCTGTCATCAAAGCCCTGTATCAATCCCAGACTCATTCCACTTTCTCTCTCTCTCATCATAGACCTGTATCAATCCCAGACTTACTCCACTGTCAGTCTATCTCATCATAGACCTGTATCAATCCCAGACTGATTCTACTGTCACTCTCTCTCTCTCATCATAGCCCTGTATCAATCCCAAACTCATTCCACTGTGTCTCTCTGTCATCAAAGCCCTGTATCAATCCCAGACTCATTCCACTTTCTCTCTCTCTCATCATAGACCTGTATCAATCCCAGACTCATTCCACTGTCTCCCTCTCTCTCTTTCTCATCAGAGCCCTGTATCAATCCCAGACTCATTCCACTGTGTCACCCTCTCATCATAGACCTGTATCAATTCCAGACTCATTCCACTGTGTCTCTCTCATCATGCTCCTGTATCAATCCCAGATTCATTCTACTTTCTCTCTCTCTCTCATCATAGCCCTGTATCAATCCCAGACTCATTCCACTGTCTGTCTCTCTCTCTGTCTCATCATAGCCCTGTATCAATCCCAGAATAATTCCACTGTGTCTCTCTCTGATCATCGATCTGTATCAATGCCAGACTCATTCCACTGTGTGTCTCTCTCTCTCATCATAGCCCTGTATCAATCCCAGACTCATTCCACTGTCACTCGTTATCTCATCATAGACTTCTATCAATCCCGGACTCATTCCACTGTCACTCTCTCTCTCATCATAGCCCTGTATCAATCCCAGACTCATTCCACTGTCACTCTAACTCATCATAGATCTGTATCAATTCCAGACTCATTCCACTGTCACTCTCAGTCTCATCATAGACTTCTATCAATCCGGGACTCATTCCACTGTCACTCTCTCTCTCATCATAGCCCTGTATCAATCCCAGACTCATTCCACTTTCTCCCTCTCTCATCATAGCCCTGTATTAATCCCAAACTCATTCCACTGTTTCTCTCTCTCATCATAGCCCTGTATCAATCCCAGAGTCATTCCACTGTGTCTCTCTCTTATCATAGACCTGTATCAATCCATGACTCAATCCACTTTCTCTCTCTCTCTCTCTCACATCATAGCCTTGTATCAATCGAGACTCATTCCACTGTGTCTCTCTCATCATAGCCCTGTATCAATCCCAGTCTCATTCCACTGTCTCTCCTTCTCTCTCATCATTGCCCTGTATCAATCCCAGACTCATTCCCCTGTCTCTCTCTCACTCTCTGATCATAGCCCTGTATCAATCCCAAACTCATTCCACTCTCTCTCTCTCATCATTGCCCTGTAATGATCCTAAACTCATTCCACTGTCTCCCCCTGTCATCAACGACCTGTCTCAATCCCATACTCGTTCCACTGTCTTTCTCTCTCTATCATCATAGCCCTTTATCAATCCCTATCTAATTCCACTGTCTCTCTCATCATAGCCCTGTATCAATCCCAGACTCATTCCACTTCTGTCTCTCTTTCTCATCATAGCCCTGTATCAATCCCAAACTAATCCTAACATTCTGCTCATTTCTTACTGTCCCTTATCAAACCCAAATGAATCCCTCTGTCCCCCTCTCACACCATACCCCTGAATCAATCACAGCTTGCGCCCACTGCTTCCTTACACTCCTGTATTAATCCCATGTTAATCCTATTACCCAGTGTTTTGATGCCTGATTTTGAGCTGCTAGATCTGTTCTCAATCTATCCCACTGAGCACCATGGTCGTGCCATAATACCCAGTGTGTGATCCATTTTCATTTCTGGTGCCTCGGTCGATGCTTGGAAGTTCACCATCCTTATTCTGATTGGAGCTTTTCTGTCATTGTTCAATATAACTAAGTATGTTAGGGCAATTCAGGGGGTAGTCATGAGTCAAGCACATTGCTGTTGGTTTGGAGTGACAGGTTGGCCAGATGGGGTAAGGCCACTAAATTTTCTGCTCTAAAGTGTATTAGTGATCCAGATGGGTTTCCATGAGAATGCAATATTTTCAAATCCTCCACTTCAGATACCAGCCTTTATTGCCTAATATCTTAATTACTTCAATTTCTATTTGCAAAGTGTCCAGATGGGATTTGAACTCAATTTCCAGGTCTCTGGAATACTAGCACATGAAAACAATCACTATGCTGCAACAGTACAATAACATGGTGTACTGTTGGAATGGTGTGCTCTACTGTCAGAGTGACAGTACTGAGGGAGCACTGCACTATGAGAGGGTCAATAATGAATGACTGCTGCACGATCGGAAGGTCAGTACTGAGGGAGTGCTGCACTGTCGGAGGGTCAGTACTGAGGGATCGATGCATAACTGGTGCCAAAGTGGTAAGCGCTGTTTCATGGGGAAAGATTGGAGCAGTTGGGAGTGAGGAGAATTGATGGAAGATTTAAAAATCATGAGGGGGTCTGGACAGAGTATATAGGGAGAAACTATTCAAAATCGTCAACAGGTCAAGAACCAGCGGGCACAGTTTCAAAGTGTTTTGCAAACAAAGTAAATGCGAGGTGAGAAAATGTTTTTTTCACACAGCGAGCAGTTAGGGTTGGGAATGCACTGCCTGGAAGTGTGGTGGAGGCAGGTTTGATTGAGGCATTCAAGAGGGCGTGGGATGGTTATTTAAATAGAAACAATGTGCTGGGGTACGGGGAACAGGCAGGAGATTGGAACGAAGTTAAAATGCTCAGAGAGCCGGTGCAGACACGATGGGCCGAATGGCCTCCTTCTGCACTGTTACTATTCTGGGATTCTGTGATTGTTAGAATGTTGCGTCGCCCCCGCAAAGATTGCTAACCGAAAATATTCAGTTTATTCCCATCTCTGTTTATTGACCAATAAGAATTCCTCAAACCAAGTTAATATATCACCCCCAATCCCAGATGACGGAGAGTGTGATTAAAGAGACTTTATTCAACTGTAAAGCTTTGTTGATTACCCCCAGTCCTTTCCTTATGGTTTGTGTTTCCTGCTGAGCCAGTGACGGAGTTCATCATTCTCCTGGGCCACAATACATTTCTCAACTGCACTGTATCAATCCCAGACTCATTCCACTGTCTGTCTCTCATCATAGACCTGTATCAATCCCAGACTCATTCCACTTTCTCTCTCTCTCTCTCATCATAACCCTGTATCAATCCCAAACTCATTCCACTGTGTCTCTACCTCATCAGAGCCCTGTATCAATACCAAACTCATTCCACTGTCTCTCTCTCATCATAGCCCTGTATCAATCCCACACTCATTCCACTGTCACTCTATCTCATCTTAGACCTGTATCAATCCCAGACTCATTCCACTGTCACTCTCTATCTCTTCATAGACCTGTATTAATCCTGGACTCATTCCCCTGTCATTTTCTCTCTCATCATAGCGCTGTATCAATCCCAAACTCATTCCACTGTGCTTTCTCATCATTGACCTGTATCAATCCCAGACTCATTCCACTGTGTCTCCCTCTCATCATAGACCTGTATCAATCCCAAACTCATTCCACAGTCTCTCTCTCATCATAGCCCTGTATCAATCGCAGACTCATTCCACTGTCACTCTGTCTCTCATCATAGCCATGTAATAATCCCAGACTCATTCCACTGTCACTCTATCTCATCATAGACCTGTTTCAATCCCAGACTCATTCCACTGTCACTCTCTATCTCATCATAGACTTCTATCAATCCCGGACTCATTCCACTGTCACTGTCTCTCTCACCATAGCCCTGTATCAATCCCAGACTCATTCCACTGTCTCTCTCTCTCTCATCCTAGCCCTGTATCAATTCCAGACTCATTCCACTGTCTCTCTCTCTCTCATCATAGCCCTGTATCAATCCTAGACTCATTCCACTGTGTCTCTCTTTCTCTCATCATAGCCCTGTATCAATCCCAAACTCATTCCTCTGCCTCTCTCATCATAGCCCTGTATCAATCCCAGACTCATTCCACTGTCTCTCTCTCTCTCTCTCTCAGCATAGCCCTGTATTAATCCCAAACTCATTCCACTGTCTCTCTCTGTCATCAAGTACCCGTATCAATCCCAGACTCATTCCACTGTCTATCTCTCTCTCTCATCATAGCCTTGTATCAATCCCAAACTAATCCTAACATTTTGCTCATTTCTTACTGTCCCCTATCGAACCCAAAATAATCCCTCTGTTCCCCTCTCACACCATACCCCTAAATCAATCACAGCCTGCACCCACTGCTTCCCTACACTCCTTATTAATCCCAAATTAGTCCTATTACCCAGTGTTTTGATGCCTGATTTTGAGCTGCTAGATCTGTTCTCAATCTATCCCACTGAGCACCATGGTCGTGCCACAATACCCAGTGTGTGCTCCATTTTCATTTCTGGTGACTCGGTCGATGCTTGGAAGTTCACCATCCTTATTCTGATGCTTTTCTGTCATTGTTCAATATAACTAAGTATGTTATGAGGACAATTCAGGGGGTAATCATGAGTCAAGCACATTGCTGTGGGTTTGGAGTGACAGATTGGCCAGATGGGGTAAGGCCACTAGATTTTCTGCTCTAAAGTGTATTAGTGATCCAGATGGGTTTCCATGAGAATGCAATATTTTCAAATCCTCCACTTCCGATACCAGCCTTTATTGCCTAATATCTTAATTACTTCAATTTCTATTTACAAAGTGTCCAGATGGGATTTGAAGTTCCAGGTCTCTGGAATACTAGCTAATGAAAACAATCTCTAGGCTGCAACAGTACAATAATATGGTGTACTGTTAGAATGTTGGCACTGCCCGAGTGCTGTACTGTCAGAGCAACAGTACTGACGGAGCACTGCACTGTTGAAGTGACAGTACTGAGGGAGTGCTCCACTGTCAGAGGGGCAGTGCTGAGGTAGCGCTGCACTATCAGAGGGTCAGGAATGAGGGACTGCTGCACGGTCAGAATGTTTGTACTGAGGGAGTGCTGCGGTGTCAGAGGACCAGCACTGAGGGAGCAATGCATAACTGGAGCCAAAGTGGTAAGCGCTATGTCATGGGGCTGAAATCTCTCGAATAGTTTCCTAGGCCCACGACCTTCAGGTTCAGAGATGAGAGGGCGCGATTGAGGTCCACTTGAAACAAACTGAAATCTCATGGACCTGGGATCCAAAACTGCTAAATGAAACCTTAAGCAGGGAACATATTTGCACAGGGATATTTTTCCAGAATAGTTTTTTGCCCTGGAGCCATCCCTTCCCGTAGAAGCTGATAAACTACATTCAATCTGGTGCAGGGAGATCACTATCAGATTGTCGTAGGAATAGGTATGAGGGAGTCAGTACTTTACGCAATGAGCAGTTCCAAGGGAAGAATTGGGAAACAGAATGGTGGAATTTTTTGCCTTTACTAATTATTCAATTCCTATTTGTCCGCTCCATTCAGACAGCAGGTTCCAGTTCACAACATCTCGCTGCGGGGAATCACTTCTCCTTATCTCTGGATCTTTTAGCCTTTATCTTCAATCTATGTCCTCTGGTCAGCAATAATCCTGCCAGTGGAATCGCCATTAAACTTTTCATGATGTTGAATGCCTCCATTGAATCTCCTCTTAGTCTTCTCTGCTCTCAGGAGGAGATTTAATAGAGACTTCAGTCTCTCCACATTAACTGAAGTCTCTCCTCCCTGATGCCGGTCCAGCCAGTCCAATCTCACACCCTCTCCAAAGCCCTTCAGATCCTTCCTCAAGTATTTTATCCCAAAAATATGAAACTCTCTTGTAAGGATACTATTCTAAAGGGTGTGCAGGATCAGAGAGACTTGGGTGGATATGTGCATAAGCCATTGAAGTTGGCAGGACAGGTAGTGAGAGCTGTTTCTAAAGCATGCAGTATTCTCGACTTCATTAATAGGGAAATAGAGTACAAGAGCAGGGAGGTTCTGATGAACTTATATAAGACACTGGTTATAGACCTCAGCTGGAGTACTGTGCATAGTTCTGGATGCCACATTATAGGAAGGGTGTGAACGCATTGGAGGGAGTGCAGAAGAGGTTTACCAGAATGGTTCCAGGGATGAGACACTTCAGTAATGAGGAAAGATTGGAGCAGTTGGGACTGAGGAGAATTGATGGAAGATATAAAATTTAAAATTTCCCACTGAACCCACAAATCCCTCCAGCACGGAAGCCACAAATCCCACTGAGACTCGCAAACTGCACTTCACTGAACCCACAAATCCCACTAAACTCAGGCCCCAAACCACACGTTCACTGAACCCACAAATCCCACTGAAACTCTAAAACCGCTCTTCACTGAACCCACAAATCGCCCTGAACCCCAAATTCCCGCTGACACTGAACCCACAAATCCCACTAACAACCAGGAACCAAACCAAACTTCACTGATCCCACAAATCCCACTAACACTTAGATCCCAAACTGCACTTTCATTGAAACCACAAACCCCACTAACACCTAGGAACCAAACCGCATTTCCACTGAACCCACAAATTCCACTGAACCCCCAGATCAAACTAACACTTAGGCCTGAAATCGCGCTATCACAGAACGCACAAATCCCACTGAACCCCTAAATCCCCCGAACACCGAACCCAGAGATCCCGAACCCCTAAGTCCCACTGACATTGAACACACAAATCCCACTAACACTTAGGCGCCAAACCACACATTCACTGAACCCCAATCCCACTGAACCCCAAATACCACTAACTCTTAGGCCCCAAAACCACACTTTCACTGAACCCCTAAATCCCACTGACGCCTAGGAAGCAAACCGCACTTCACTGAACCCTGAAATCCCACTAACACTTAGGCCCCTAACCACACATTCACGGAACCCACAAATCCCACTGAAATTCCAAAACCGCACCTCACTGAACCAACAAATCCGACTGAAACCCTAAAACCGCACTTCACTGAACCCACAAATCCCACCGAACCCCTAAACCCCACAGAAACTGAACCCACAAATCCCACTAACACCTGGGAACCAAAGTGCCCTTCACCGAACCCACAAATCCCACTAACACCAAGGAAACAAACCGAATTTCACTAAACCCACAAATCCCACTGTAACCCCAGATCCAGCTAACATTTAGGCCTGAAATCGCGCTATCACAGGACCCACAAGTCCCACTAAAACATAGGAACCAAACCGCACTTCACTGAACCCACAATTCCCACTGGACCCACAAATCCCTCTAGCACAGAACCCACAAATCCCACAGAGACTCGAAAACTGCACTTCACTGAACCCACAAATCCCACTGAAACCCTAAAACCGCACTTCACTGAACACACAAATCCCACTGAACCCCTAAATCCCACTAACAGTGAACCCACAAATCCCACTAAACCTAGGCCCCAAACCACACATTCACTGAACCCACAAATCCCAATGAAACTCTAAAACTGCACTTCACTGAACCCACAAATCCCACTGAACCCCAAATTCCTGCTAACACTAAACCCACAAATCCCACTAACACCCAGGAACCAAACAATATTTCACTGAACCCAGAAATCCTACTGATGCCTAGGAAGCAAACCACACTTCACTGAACCCACAAATCCCACTAACACTTAGATCCCAAACCGCACTTTCATTGAACCCACAAATCCCACTTAACCCTGCATTCCCGCTGACACTGAAACTACAAATCCCACTAACACCTAGGAACCAAACCGCATTTCCACTGAACCCACAAATCCCACTGAACTCCCAGATCCACCTAACACTTAGGCCTGAAATCGCGCTATCACTGAACCCACAAATCCCACTAACACTTCGGCCCCAAACCACACATTCACTGAACCCACGAATCCCACTGACACCTAAATCCCACTAACACTGAACTCCAAATCCCACTGAAACCCTCAAACTGCACTTAACTCAACCCACAAATCCCGCCCAACTGAACCCCAAATCCCACTAACACTGAACCCAAAAATCCCACTGAAACCCGCAATCCTACTAACACTTAACCCACAAATCCAACTAACACTGAACCCTAAATCCCACTGAGACCCTCAAACTGCACTTCACTGAACCCACAAATCCCACCGAACCCATAATCCCAGTGACAGTAAACACACAAATCCCACTAACACCTGGGAACCAAATGGCACTTCACTGTGCCCACAAATCCTACTGAACCCTCAAATCAAACTAACACTTACGCCTTAAATCGTGATATCACAGAATCCACGAATCCCACTGACACTTGGGCTCTAACCGCACTTTCACTGAAACCACAAATCCCACTGAACCCCTAAATCCCACTAACGCCGAACCCACAAATTGTGTATGTACGTATGTATGTATATAAGCAGACCAGATTACACAGTTTAGTTGGGTAATTGACTTCCATATAGCACGCTGTTTCTGTTGCCCTGCAAAGATAGTCAGTGAAAAGCCTCTTCAAGATGGCCCCTTCACCCATCTCCCGAACAGGCCTCGTCTGCTGCATCCTCCAGTGCTTTCCAGTAGATCAGCAGCTCGTAGGGTTTCACCCTGTGAGAGGTGATGAGTTTACGGAAGCCGCAAACAGAAAACTTCACATTCCAATTGTAGAACTTCTGCTCCAAGTGGATTTCCACTGGTGTAATCTTCAACTCCGCCAAGCACAGCCCGACGTAAACATCCTCCAGTTTAAAGTGGGGGACCGTCCTGGAAATAATCCAGACTCGGTGGGCAACATCAGCCGAGAGCATGTACCCAGTGCCGGAGCAGAATGGTGGGTATGTTTCCTGAGGATATTCCTGTTCGCTGACGTACCATTTACTGAATTTCTCCCTGATAGGTCCAGAATTCCACATGATGAAGCCGGTGAAGATATCCGTATGATTCATTCCCAGCAAGAGCTTGGTCAGGTGATCGGTGTTGACAAACATGTCGGAATCGGTTTTCATCACGAAGGAGGTGGACGGACAGAATCGGCTCACCCATTCCAGGCCCATTAGCACCTTGGTGGTCAGGTTGTAATAAGTGTCGGTGAAATTTTTCTGGATGATGTCCTTGTGCAGTGAACTTTCTTTCAGCAGCTGCTCCTGATGCTCCCGGCTGTACCCGAGCAGGAAGTAGCTCACCACCCTCTTGCCATGGGTTGTCCGCGCTCGCCCCCAGGTCTGGCGAATGACCGAGCGAGCTTCCAACTGGTCTTGGGCACTGGTGACCAGAAGGACCAGGAATGGGGGACTGGTGTCACAGCTGCTGTTGGGTAGCATGAGGAAGGAATGGTCATTTAACTTTGCAGAATGCCAATGTTCAACACCGTATTGGCTTAAGTATCTGATCAGAGGAAAGATTAACAAGGGGGCAACAACATACAACCATTTCCTTTTGAGAAATGATTTCAAACAAAAGCTTCTTTGATAAAATATCCTTATGCTCTGAAGCACCTGTAACATAAAATAAACAAGTTGGGTTTGGTGGAATCCAGAAAATGCAAGAGGAATTATTTTCCAGATTAAGATTATTTGACTGGATTTGGGATACAAATACAAGAGGATGTCATTCAGCTCCTAGAGCCTGTTACACAGGAACGGGGGGAGGTTATTCAGCCCCTAGAGCCTATTACACAGGAACGGGGAGAGGAAATTCAGCCCCTAGAGCCTGTTATACAGGAACAGGGGGAGGTTATTCAGCCCCTAGAGCCTGTTACAGAGGAACAGGAGAAGGTCATTCAGCCCCGAAAGCCTATTACACAGGAACAGGAAGAGGTTCTTCAGCCCCTTGGGTCTGTCACACAGTAACTGAGGAGGAATTGCAGCACTCAAAACATCTACAGGAATCTGGCACAGAACATCTAGTGACTGAGTTGCTTCAGTCTGACAAAAAGGTCAGTGAAAGGTAGGAACAAACAGAGAAAGAGCTGGACATAAGACAGCATGAGCAGTTTTCGCACAAGCACATACCTAAGAGACTCGTCACTCCCTGTGTACGGTGATAGGTATCAGGGTCACTGGTCCCTTTAACTGGTACCACCGGATTTGTCTTGGTCGAGGTGCGTTCGATGCTAACGGTGAATTAATGTATACACGAACAATCTTGTTAACAACTGCACACAAACCCGGAGTTCAATTCTTGCCTATAATGAATCCCACAACCTCACTCTCTGCTCGGTGCCAGTAAACAAGAACGGGTGTGGTTGAAGTGCATCGTAAAAACTGTACCCTGTCCTTACTGTTAATGACTTCCCATCAATTATAAATATTATAGGTAACAAAAGTTCCTCCAGATGATGTTTGTGTGATACAGGTGCCAATCTCACAAAGAATTTGCATCAAACAGCTGCTGCACTGTGACATAGCTCACCAACTGTGGTTTAAAATTTATTGGATAAAGAAGGTATTTGCTGCAAACATATACAGTATATATGCTGAATGCAGGGACCCTTTTCAAACCATTGAAGAGCAGTGAGACACTCTCTCCATTGAAGAGCAGCGAGGCTCTCTCTCCATCGAAGAGCAGGGAGGCTCTCTCCATCGAAGAGCAGCGAGACAATCTCTCCGTCGAAGAGCAGCAACACTCTCTCCATCGAAGAGCAGCGAGATATTTTCTCCATCGAGGAGCAGTGAAACTCTCTCCATCAAAGAGCAGTGAGACACTCTCTCCATTGAAGAGCAGCGAGACACTCTCCATTGAAGAGCAGCGAGACACTCCATTGAAGAGCAGTGAGACACTCTCTCCATTGAAGAGCAGCGAGGCTCTCTCTCCATTGAAGAGCAGGGAGGCTCTCTCCATCAAAGAGCAGCGAGACAATCTCTCCATTGAAGAGCAGCAACACTCTCTCCATCAAAGAGCAGCGAGACAATCTCTCCATTGAAGAGCAGCAACACTCCATCGAAGAGCAGCGAGACAATCCGTCGAAGAGCAGCAACACTCTCTCCATTGAAGAGCAGCGAGACATTTTCTCCATCGAGGAGCAGTGAAACTCTCTCCATCAAAGAGCAGCAAGAGTCCCCATTGAAGAGAAGCAAAATTCTGTCTCCACTGAAGAGCAGCAAGACTCCCTGTTTATCGCAGAGCAGTGGGTCTCTCTCTCCATCAAAGAGCAGCGCACTCTCTCTCTCCATTGAAGAGCAGTGCGCTCTCTCTCTCCATTGAAGAGCAGTGAGACTCTCTATCGAAGACCAGTGTGACTCTCCATTGAAGAGCAGCGAGACTCTCCATCAAAGAGCAGCGAGACTCTCCATTGAAGAGCAGTGAGACTCTCTCTCTCTCTAAGAGCAGTGAGACTCTCTCCATTGAAGAGAAGCAAGGCTCTCTCTCTCTATCAAAAAGCAGCGAGACACATCCTCCCTCGAAGAGCAGCAAGACTCTCTCATCGAAGATCAGCGAGACTCTCTCTCATCGAAGATCAGTGAGACTCCCTCTGTCCATCGAAGAGCAGTGAGACTCTCGCTCTCCATCGAAAAGAAGTGAGACTGTCTTTCCATCGAAGAGCAGCGAGACTCCATCCCGATCGAACAGCAGCGAGATTCTCTCCCCATTGAAGAGCTGAGCTGTGAGACTCTTTCCCTCCATTGATGAAAAGCGAGACGCTCTCGATCAAAAAGCAGTGAGACTCTCTCTCCATCAAAGAACAGCGAGACTCTCTCTCCATTGAAAAGCAATGAGACATTCTCTCCATCGATGTGCAGTGAGACTCTCCATTGAAGAACAGCGAGACTCTCTCGATCAAAGAGTAATGAGACTCTCCCCAGCGAAAAGCAGCAAGACTCTCTCACCCTCTCCATCAAAGAGCAGTGAGACTCTCTCTCTCTCCATCAAAGAGCAGCGAGACTCTCTCTCCCTCTCCATCCAAGAGCAGCGAGGCTCTCTCTCCATCAAAGAGCAGCGAGACTCTCTATCGCAGAACAGCGAGACTCCCTCCATCGACGAGCAGTGAAACTCTCTTTCTATTGAAGAGCGGCGAAATTCCCTCTCTCCATCGCAGAGCTGTGAGACTCTCTCTCTCCATTGAAGAGCACTGAAGCTCTCTATCTCTCTCCATTGAAGAACAGCTAGACTCTCTCTATCGAAGAGCAGTGAGACTCTCTCAATATTAAAGAGCAGTGAGACTCTCTCAATATCGAAGAGCAGTGAGACTCTCCCTCTCCATCAAAGAGCAGCGAGACTCTCTCTCCCCATGAAAGAGCAGTGAGACTCCCTCTCCTTCGAAGAGCAGTGAGACTCTCTCTCTGTCTCCATCCAAGAGCAGCAAGGCTCCCTCTCCATCAAAGAGCAGTGAGACTCTCTCTCTATCGCAGAACAGCGAGACTCTCTCCCTCTATCGATGATCAGCGAAACTCTCTTTCTATCGAAGAGCGGCGAAATTCCCTCTCTCTATCAAAGAGCAGCCAGGCACTCTATCCATCGCAGAGCTGTGAGACTCTCTCTCTCTCTCTCTCTCTCCATTGAAGAACAGCTAGACTCTATCAAAAAGCAGTGAGACTCTCTCAATATCAAAGAGCAGTGAGACTCTCAATATTGAAGAGCAGTGAGACTCTCCTTCTCCACCAAAGAGCAGCGAGACTCTCTCCATTGAAGATCAGTGAGACACTCCCTTCATCAAAGAGCAATGAGACTCTCTCTCCACTGAAAAGCAGTGAGACATTCTCTCCACCAAAGAGCAGCGAGACTCTCCCTCCATCGAAGACCAGTGATATTTTCTCTCTATCGAAGAGCAGCGAGGCTCTTTCTCCCTTCATCGATGAGCAGTAAGACACTCTTCATCGAAGAGCAGTGAAGCTCTCTATTTATCGAAGAGCAGTGACACTCCCTCTTCATTGTAGAGCAGCGAGACTCTCAATCAAAGAGCAGTGAGACTCTCTATCAAAGAACAGCAAGACTCTCTCCCTCCTTCGACGAGCAGCGAGACTCTCTCTCTCTATCGAAGAGCAGCGAGACTCTCTCTGTCTCTCTCTCCATTGAAGAACACTGAGACTCTCTATCTCTCACCATTGCTGAACAGCTAGACCCTTTCTATCGAACGGCAGCGAGACTCTCTCTGATTCGAAGAGCAGCGAGACTCTCTCTCTCCATCAAAGAGCAGCAAGACTATCTCTCTCCGACGAAGAGAAGTGAGTCTCACTCTCTCCATCGAAGAGTCGCGAGACTCTCTCTCTCTCTCTCTCCATCAAAGAGCAGCAAGACTCCCTCTCTCCCTATCGAGGAGCAGTGAGACTCTCCATTGAAGAGCAGCGGGACTTTATCTCTCTCTATCAAAGGGCAGTGAGACTGTCCATTGAAGAGCAGTGGGACTCTCTATCGAAGACCAACGAGACTCTCACTTTATCAAAGAGCAGTGAAAATCTATTTCTACCGAAGAACAGCGAGATGCTCTCTCTCCCTCCATCGACGAGTAGAGAGACACTCTCTATCAAAGAGCAGCGCAACTCTGCATTTATCGAAGAGCAGCGAGAACTCCTCACCATCAAAAAGCAGTGAGACTCTCTCTCTATTGAAGACCAGCAAGTCTCTCTCCCCGTTGTAGAGCAGCGAGACTATCGAAGAGCAGCAAGACTCTCTCTCTCTCTCTCTTCATCAAAGAGCAGCAAGACTCTCTCTCTCTCTCCATCGAAGAGCAGTGAGATTCTCTCTCCATTGAAGAGCAGCGAGACTCTCTCCATTGGAGAGCAGCGAGACTCTCTCTCCATTGGAGAGCAGTGAGATTCTCTCTCCATTGAAAAGCAGCGAGACTCTCTCTCCATTGAACAGCAGGGAGATTCTCTCTCCATTGAAGAGCAGCAGGATTCTCTCTCTCTCGAAGGCCAGCAAGACTCTCTATCGAAGAGCAGCAAATCTCTCTCTCTCAATCGAAGAGCAGCAAGTCTCTCTCTCCATTGAATAGCAGTGAGACTCTCTCTCTCTCTCTCCATCGAAGAGCAGGGAGATTCTCTCTCCATTGAAGGGCAGGGAGTTTCTCTCTCCATTGAAGAGCAGCGAGACACTCTATCGAAGAGCAGGGAGATTCTCTCTCTATTGAAGAGCTGCGGTATTCTCTCTTTCTCGAAGGCCAGTAAGACTCTCTCTCTCTATTGAAGAGCAGCAAGTCTCTCTCTCTCCATCGAAGAGCAGCAAGACTCACTCTCTCCATCGAAGAGTAGCGCGACTCTCTCCATCGAAGAGCAGCGAGACTCTCTCTCTCTCTCCATTGAAGAGCAGCAAGGCTCTCTCCCCATTGAAGAGCAGGGAGACTCTCTCTCTCCATCGAAGAGCAGCGAGACTCTCTCCCTCTGTTGAAGAGCAGCAAGTCTCGCTTTCTGTATCCAAGGGCAGCAAGTCTCTCTCTATCCATCAAAGAGCAGCAAGACTCTCCGTCAAAGTGTAGTGAGACTCTGTCTCCATCGAAGAGCAGTGAGACTCTCTCTCTATGTCCAAGAGCAGTGAGACACTCTCACTATCAAAGAACAGTGAGATCTCACCCCATCGAAGAGCAGTGATACTCTCTCGCTCTCTATCAAAGACCAGCAAACCCTATCTTTCTCCATCGAGGAGCAGTGAGACTTCCTCTCTCTCCACTGATGGGTAGCGAGACTCCCTCTCCCCATCGAAGAGCAGTGCGACTCTATCTTCATTGAAGAGCAGCTAAACTCTATCGAAAGCAGTGCGACATTTCCTCTATCGAAGAGCAGTGCGACATTTCCTCTATCGAAGAGCAGTGAGACTCTCTCCTCTTTGAAACGCAGCGAGATTCTGTCTCCTTTGAAGAGCAGTGAGACTCTCTTTCTATTGAAGAGCAGTGCGGCTCTCTCTGCATTAAAGAGCAGCGAGGCACTCTCTATATCGAAAAGCAGCGAGACACTTCCTCCATTGAAGAGCAGCGAGATGCTCTACCTATCTCCATCGAAAAGCAGCGAGACTCTCTCTCTCCATTGAAGAGCAACAGGACTCTCTATGTCCATTGAAGAGCAGTGAGACCTTCTTTGTCCAGCGAAGGGTCAGTGAGATTCTCTCTCTCCATCAAAGAGCAGTGAGACTCTGTCTCCATTGAAGAGCAGCAGGACTCTCTATGTCCATTGAAGAGCAGTGAGACCTTCTTTGTCCAGCGAAGGGTCAGTGAGATTCTCTCTCTCCATTGAAGAGCAGAGATTCCCTATCTATTGACGAGCACTGAGGCTCTCTCTCCATCAAAGAGCAGCGAGACTTTCTCTCTATCAAAGAGCAGCGAGACTCTCTTTCCATCAAAGAACAGCAAGATTCTCTCTCAATTGAAGAGCAGTGAGACTCTCGCTTTCCATCGAAGAGCAGCGGGATTCTCCATCTATCGAAGAGCAGCGGGATTCTCCATCTATCGAAGAGCAGGGAGATTCTGCCTTCAATGAAGAGCAGTGAGACTCTTTCTCTCCATCGAAGAGCAGCAGGCCTGACTATCTCCATCGAAGCCCGCGCGATTCTCTCTCCATTGAAGAGCAACGAGACTCTCTCAATATCGAAGAGCAGTGAGACTCTTTCTCTCCATCGAAGAGCAGCAGGCTTGACTATCTCCATCGAAGCCCGCATGACTCTCTCTCCATCGAAGAGCAGCGAGACTCCCTCAATATCGAAGAGCAGCAAGTTCATTGTTAGTAGGATTTAGGGGTTCAGTAGGATTTCTGGGTTCAGTGAAATGCGGTTTGGATCCTAGGTGTTAGTGGGATTTCTGGGTTCAGTGAAATGTGGATTGGTTCCTAGGTGTTAGTGGGATTTGTAGTTTCAGTGACAGTGTGGTTTGAGGCCTAAGTGTTAGTGGGATTTGGCGGTTTCAGAGGGGGTGGTATTTGTGGGTTCTATCTTAGTGGGATTTAGGGGTCCAGTGGGATTTGTGTGTTCAGTGTTAGTACGGTTTGGGGCTGAAGGGTTAGTGGGATTTGTGTGGTCAGTGTTAATTGGATTTGGGGGTTCAGTGTTAGTTGGATTTGGGGGTTCAGTGTTAGTGGGATTTATGGGCTCTGTGTTAGTGATATTTGGGAGTTCAATGTTAGTGGGAGCTGGGGGTTCAGTGTTAGGGGTTTGAGGCCTAAGTGTTAGTGGGATTTGTGGGGTCAGTGTTAGTTGAATTGGGGGTTCAGTGTTGGTTGGACTTGGGGGATTGTTGTTAGGGGTTTGAGGCCTAAGTGTCTGTGGGATTTAGGGGTTCAGTGGGATTTGTGGGTTCAGTGAAAGCGCGGTTTGGGGACTAAGTGTTAGTGGGATTTGTAGATTCTGTGATAGCGCGATTTCAGGCCTAAGTGTTAGTTGGATTTGGGGGTTCACTGCTAGTGTGATTTAGGGCGTCAGTGGGATTTGTGGGTTCAGTGTCCGTGAGATTTAGGGGTTCCGTGGGATTTGTGGGTTCAGTTCTAGTAGGATTTCTGGATTCTGTGTTAGTGGGATTTGTGGGTTCTGTGTTAGTGGGAGCTGGGGGTTCAGTGTTAGAGATTTGGGGCATAAGTGTTAGTGGGATTTGTGGGTTCTGTGATATCACGATTTCAGGCCTAATTGTTTAAATTAGGGGTTCACTGAACACATTCACTAAACCCACAAATCCCATGGAACCCCTAAATCCCACTTTCACAGAAACCACAAATCCCACTAACACGGAACCCGCACATCCCAATAACACAGAGCCCACAAACCCCACTAAGACTGAACCCCTAAATCCAACTAACACTTAGGCCCCAAACCGCACTTTCACTTAACACACAAATTCCACGGAAACCCTAAATATCACCAAAACTGAACCCACAAATCCAAATGAATCCCTAAATCCCACTAACACTGAACCCACAAATCCCACCCCCACTGAACCCCCCATCCAACTAACACAGACCCCACAAATCCTACTTACACTTCGGCCCCAAATCGCACTTTCACAGAACCCACAAATCCCACTAACACTTAGGCCCCAAACCTCACGATTACTGAACCCACAAATCCCACAAGCACTTAGGCCTCAATCCCCTATCACTGAGCCCCCAATTCCCACTAACACTGAACTCCGATATCCAACTAACACTGAACCCCCAAATCCCACTAACACTTAGGCCCCAAACTGCACTTTTACTGAACTCACAAATTCCACTAACACCTAAATCCCACTAACACCTGAACCCCAAATCCAACTAAAACTTAGGCCTCCAACCCAACTATCACCGAACCCCCAAATCCAACTAAATCATAGGGCCCAACCCCAGTATCACTGGACCCCCAAATCCAATGGAGACGTAGGCCTCAAATTCCACTATCGTCGAACGCCCAAATCCCACTGAAACTTGTGCCTGAAACCGCAATCTCTCTGAACCCCAAACAACTATCACTGAGACCCCCAAATCCCACTGACACTTAGGCCTCAAATCCCAATATCACTGAACCCACAAATCCCACTTACACTGAACCCACAAATCCGACTAACACTTGGGCCTGAAACCCCATTATAACTGAACCCCAGACCAACCATCAATGAACCCACAAATCCCACGAATACTTAGGCCTGACTTTCCACTATCATTGAATCCCCAAATCCCACTATCACTGAACCCCCAAATCCTACTGACACGTAGGCCTCAACCCCCACTATCAAAGCACCCAGACTAGCAGGTTTTAACCCAGTCAAGATACACACAGACACACACATAGGCACACACCCCGCTACAATTCCAGTTCAAGAAATAATTTCCATTCACATTATAGGCGGTAATATCTCTTCGTGACCAAGAGGGCAGTCATAACACAAGGGCGTAAAGGAAGAACACTGAGCAAGACATACCAACATTTGGAATTTATATATGAGATTACGAATTAGCAGCAAAAGTCAGCCAATCGGCCCCTCAAATCTGCTGTGCTATTCAATAAGATCTGGGCTGATCTGAATGTAATAAATCACTGAAGTGCTGCAATAGAGTGGGTGATATTTACGAACGAGTGTGAGGTCTGGAGATGGAACTGGTTGTCTTTTAGCTGGCAATGCTACTTCAGAAAGAATGCAACTTTCGTTCATGTGCTAGTTAATTAGCGTGATGAGAATTGCCTAATTGGCTCTCAGTGCCGAATCTATCCTACAACGTCAGGGAATTAAATTGCTGCCATCTGTCTGTTCATTTAAAAAAAAAATCTAGCTTGGCTGATGTTGCAACTCCAGTCTCCCTATGGAAACCCCACAGGGTACAAATGAAAGGGTCTGGAAAGGTACTGAGTCAAAGCTGAATACTGAGAGTTTGCCTCTGCACCACGGACGGGCAGATCACGTTACAGGGAACATGCTTGAAACATTTAACAATGTCATAAAAATATACTATGCCATCCTTGCTGTCATCGGTGTTCCTGGTAAGTGACTGTAAAGCGGTGAAGTCGTGTTAATCTGTGTGTGAGCTGGTCTCATGTTTTGCTCTGTGACTGATAAGATTACTTGCTGATATAGATTTTACCGTCATCGAGCTACCCGGGCATTGCCCCAACTCCTTTAATTCAAATATCCTGAGCAGCCTCAGCAGTTTTATCCCATTGCCCGAAACTTAAGGTCAAACTTTTTCGGCATATCACAGGAGCTGCTAAGTTATTGTTTCTTGTGGTATGTCTGGTGCTGGTGAACCTGACCTCATTGCAGGCAATCCTCCGACATGAGAGTCGGTGTAGAATTATTCTGAGCGTGGGCCAAGGGTGGGGCGGTGGGGGGAGGGGGATAAAAAACCTGGCTCCAGTCACCATGATTCCCTGTGAATACCTGTCCCTGTAAGATTGTGGGAACTGTGGATCACTCTGACATTGCTCTGCGCGGACTGAATCATCCAGGTCTGTAACTGATTTTTTTTTGTATGAGGGGTCAATTAAATTAAAGTGCATGGGATTGGGGGCAGTGTATTGAGGTGGATAGAAAACTGGTTGGCAGACAGGAAACAAAGAGTAGGAATAAACGGGTCTTTTTCCGAATGGCAGGCAGTGACTAGTGGGGTACTGCAGGGATCGGTGCTGGGAGCCCAGTTATTCACAACATATATTAATGATTTAGATGAGGGAATTAAATGTAATATCTCCAAATTTGCAGATGACACAAAGCTGGGTGGGAGGGTGAGCTTTGAGGAGGATGCAGAGATGCTTCAGTGTGGACAAGCTGAGTGAGTGGGCAAATGCGTGGCATTTATGAGGTTATCCATTTTGGTAGCAAAAACAGGAAGGCAGATTATTATCTGAATGGCTATAAATTGAGAAAGGGGAATGTGCAACGAGACCTGGGTGTCCTTGTACACCATCGCTGAAGGTAAGCATGCAGGTACAGCAGGTGGTAAAGAAGGCAAATGGTATGTTGGCCTTCATAGCCAGAGAATTCGAGGACAGGAACAGGGATGTCTTGCTGCAATTGTACAGGGCCTTGGTGATACCACACCTGGAATATTGTGTGCAGTTTTAGTCTCCTTATCTGGGATGGCGGGACTGACATATGAGGAGAGATTGAGTCGATTAGGATTATATTTGCTGGAGTTCAGAAGAATGAGGGGGGATCTCATAGAAACCTATAAAATTCTAACAGGACTAGACAGAGTAGATGCAGGAAGGATGTTCCTGATGGTGGGGGAGTCCAGAACCAGGGGTCACAGTCTGAGGATATGGGGAGGACTGAGATGAGAAACTTCTTCAGCCAGAGAGTGGTGAGCCTGTGGAATTTCCTACCACAGAATGTAGTTGAGACCAAAAAATTGTATGCTTTCAAGATGGAGTTAGATATAGCTCTTGGGGTGAAAGGGTTCAAAGGATATGGGGAGAAAGCGGGAGCAGGCTATTGAGTTGGATGATCAGCCATGATCATGACGAATGACGGAGCAGGATCGAAGGGCCGAATGGCCTACTCCTGCTCCTAGTTTCTATGTTTCTATAATTCCTGTCAATGATTCAGCGTCTTTAGACACGAAAACACGTAATTATGCAAGCTTGTTGCATAATGAATGATCTGCAATAGTGTAAGATCTACTGTGTGTGGGGTTTTATTTCAATTGCCTTGCTACAGATGTGAAACCCAGATTTTTAAAAACTTTTTTTTTTTTTGCTTATGGCTCAGTAAAACTTTATTGAAAGCTAGAACCCTAATCCTGCCATAGATGGGGCATCCAGTCCCTGAGCAAGAAACCAATCACCAATTCTGGGTGTCTTTGTGCGTGGCCTAATGAAGGAACCAGACCGGTCAGTCATAAGCCCAAAAAAAGGTTTAAATAAAAAGTTCATAAAAAAATAGGTTAATTAACAAGCCACCAATTCTGATAATTGTCTGTCCACGCTCTTGTCCTCAATCTGGTAAACCCAAATGCGGGTTGGTCAGGAAAGGGTTGGTGTCGGCAATGAAATGTTTTAAATTTTAGCTTCTTATCCAGATTTGGAAATTGAACCCTGTCCTTACTGTCCAGAATAAGGCAAAAATCTTTTAATTTGATTTATACTTGCTTCCCCCCTTTTCTTACAGTTAATGTAGTGGCGATTGTGACCCTGGCTCGGGGAAAATGCGGCCTCTCCAATTGTACCACTCGCTACCTGGTGGCCATGGCAATGGCGGATCTACTTTTCATTATCACGGAAGTCATACTGTGGAGGATCAGTTATTATTATTTCCCGGGCTCTTTCCTGGACATTACCCCAGTATGCGGTGTGATCAATGTCCTCAGTCGGGCAGCTACCGACCGTTCTGTCTGGTTCACCGTCACCTTCTCCTTTGACCGATTTGTGGCCATTTGTTGCCAGAGACTGAAAACAAAATATTGCACTGAGAAAACTGTGGCTGGGGTTCTAGCATCAACCTGCATTTTGCTCTGTTTAAAAAATTTCCTGTACTACTTTACACTTGAACCCCAATGGACAATTAAACACGTACCATGGTTCTTTGAGGTAAAGGCAAAATATTTCACTGAGCCTGGATGGATTGGATTTGACTGGTTCGATGCGGCTTTAACTCCACTGCTCCCATTCACTTTCATCCTGTTACTCAACGCTTTGACCGTCAGACACATTTTAGTGTCCAGTCGAATCCGTAAGGGACTGAGGGGTCAGAGCCAGGGAGAGAATGACAGTGACCCAGAGATGGAGAGCAGGAGTAGGTATGTGATTTTACTCTTCACCATCTCCGGCAGCTTCATTCTCCTGTGGTCGGTTTATGTTGTAGAATTCTTATAACATCACAGGAACAGATCCCAGGGATTACAACGATTCAGAAAATATATTTGAAAATGTAGGTGACATGCTGCAGGTTTTGAACTGCTGCACCAACACATTTATTTATGGGACGACCCAGTCCAGGTTTAGGGAGCAGTTGAAGATGGCGGTAAAACATCCGGTTACGTCAATTGTTTAATTAATTGATAAATGAAACTGAGAGGAGGCAGAGACAAGTCCATGATTGAATTATGTATGAATATATTTTTATATGCATGAATATAAGCGGAATATACATTAGCTGAGATGGCTAAGGCCTTGGTGGGAAAGCAATTTTGAAAGGAGATCCTTTATGAGAGGCAGAGAGAGGTGGGGAAGGTAGTCAAGAGTAAGACCAATGTCGGAGCAATTAAAATTGGGGATGCACATGAGGACAGAATTGGATTAGCACAGATATCCCGGAGCGCTGTGCGGCTGAAGGAGATTAAAGTGATAGGGCCATGGAGGGATTTGAAAACAAAGGAAGGGGGAGAAAATGCAATCAATGAGTTGCTTGACTGGGAGGCAATGTCGCTCACCCATAACAGAGCGAGGGGGGAATTGGACTACCTGTGCGTTACAACACAGGCAGAAGGGTTTCGGATGGCCTCCTGTTTACTGGTGTAAAATGTAGGAGCTGAGAAAGAAGCACATTAGAATAACTTAGTCTAGAGGAGGCAAAATCATGAATGAGGGTTCCCGCAGCAGATCAGCCGAGACAGGCGTAAGTTCAGGTTCCGTTAAAAGCTGTAAGTAGGCGATCTTACCCATGACATGAATGTACAACACAGGCTCAAATGTGGTTGACTCTTATCTGCCCCCTGAAATAGGCTAGCAAGCCATTCGATTCAAGGGCAGATGGCGAAGGGCAATGAAGGCTGACCTTTTCGGAGATGCACCGATCCCCCCATGACAGATAACATTTGGAAAATGTGAATCTGCAGTTGTGGCGAGGCTGGCCGAATCTCAGAATGCGGACAAGGAGGACGATGGGGGGCGGGGGTCAGTAGCTTAAAGCAAAATGGAATTGGATCGGGGATCGAGAACAACGGCCTCAGTCATTCCCAAAACTGGATGTGGGGTAGGGAGCATCGCAGGGGTTGGGAGAAGTGACGCTGAACGCTCCCATGTCGCCTTTGAATCAGGTCACTGAGGGGAAATGCACAGCTGAGGAATAGGATGGGGCCAAGGGGAAATCCTTGGCAGCGCCAGAGATAAGGCTCTGGCAGCAGGAGGTGAAGCAATTCCAACTGATTTGCTGGCTACCGTGAGCTTTTTCTTATTCATTCATGGGAAATGGGCATCACTGACTAAGCTGGCATTTATTGTCCATCCTTAATTGCCCTTGTTCAGAGGGTCTGGAGTCACATGTAGGCCTAGGCCAGGTAAGGACCGAAGATTTCCTTCACTAAAGGGCATTGGGTGAACCAGATGGGCTTTTAGAATTTCAAACCAGGTTCAATTCCAGGTTTTATTTTAATTCAATTCACTTTGCTACGGGGAGAATAGAACCCAGATCCCCAGAACATTACCCTATGTCTCTGGAATACCAGATTAGGGACAATGCCACTATGGCACCGACTCCCCCTATTTTAGTTTAGTTTAGATTAAGAATAGGAAGATGTGAGAGATATCCATCCCAGCTGGATGTTAGTAAAGGGGCGTTGCAAGGGCGGGTGTCAGGAGCTGCAGGCAGGTCGAGCAACCCCGAACAACCAACCCCCAATTCCTACTAACAGAGCCCACAAATCACACTTAGGCCCCAAACCGCTCTTTCACCAAATCTATAAATCCCACGATCACAGAAAACCCAAATCCCACTAACAATGAACCCATTAATCCCACTGAACCCCTAAATCCCTCGAACACTGAACCCACAAATCCCACCCCCACTGAAGCCCCAAATCCCACTAACACTTAGTCCCCAAACCACACTTCCACTGAACCCACAAATCCCACTAATACTTTGGCCTCAACCCGCTAACACTGAACCCCAAAATCCAACTAACACTGACCCCACAAATCCTACTAGCACTTAGGCCCCAAATTGCACTTTCACATAACCCACAAATCCCTCCAACACTGAACCCACAAATCCCACTAAAACCTTGGCACCAAACCACACTTTCACTGAACCCACAAATCCCACTGAAACCCTAAATCCCACTAGCACTTAGGCCCCAAACCCCTAACACTGAACCCCCAACCCCCACTAGCACTGAACCCACAAATCCCAGGAACACTGAAACCACAAATCCCACTAACACTGAACCCACAAATCCCACTGAACTCCTAAATTTCGCTAACACTGAACCCACAAATCTCACTGTGCCCACAAATCCCACTAACACAAGCCCCAAACTGCACTTTCATTGAACTCACAAATCCCACTGAACCCATAAATCCCCCTAACACTGAACCCCCTAATACCACTAACAATTAGGCCCCAAACGCAATGTTGCTGAACCCCTAAATCCCACTAACAGTGAACCCGCAAATCCAACTAACACTTGAGCCTGAAATTGCGCTATCACAGAACCCACAAATCCCATTAACACTTGGGCCCGAAAATTCGCTTTCATCCTGTTACTCAACGCTTTGACCGTCAGACACATTTTAGTGTCCAGTCGAGTCCGTAAAGGGCTGAGGGGTTGGAGCCAGGGAGAGAAAGGCAGTGACCCAAAGATGGAGAGCAGAAGGAGGTCTGTGATTTCACTCTTCACCATCTCCGGCAGCTTCATTCTCCTGTGGTCGGTTTATGTTGTAGAATTCTTATATTACAACATCACAGGAACAGGTCCCAGGGATGGCAATGATTCAGAAAATATATTTGAAAATGTAGGTGACATGCTGCAGGTTTTGAACTGCTGTCAGAGAATGCAATGTCACAGAAACCATAAATCCCACTAACACTGTGTCCCCAAACCACACATTCACTGAACGTACAAATCCCACTAACACTTCGGCCTGAAATCACACTTGCACTGAACCCACAAATCCCACTAACACTTAGGCCTCAAAACCCCAACACTGAACCCCCAAATCTTACCCCCTCTGAATCCACAAATCTCACTAACGCAGAACCCCCAAACCCCACTATCACTTTACCCCCAAATCCCACAAACACTTAGGCTTCAAACCCCATGATCACTGAACCCTCAAATCCCACTAACACTGAACCCCCCCAAATCCCACTAACACAGAACCCCTAGACCCCACTAACACAGAACCCCTAGATCCCACTATCACTGAACCCCCAAATCCCACTAACACTTAGTCCTCAAACCGCACTCTCACTGAACCCACAAACCAACTCTCACTGAACCTCAAACCAACTATCACTGAACCCACTAACACTTAGGTCTCAAACCCCACTATCACTGAACCCACAAATCCCACCAACACTTGGGTCTGAACTCCCACTATCACTGAACACCCAAATTCCACTCACACTTAGGCCCCTAACACTTAGGCCTCAAACCCCTAACACTGAAACCCCAAATCCCACTAACACGGAACCCCCAAATCCCACTAATACGGATTCCACAAATCCCACTAACACAGAACCCACAAATCCCACTAACACTTAGGTCCCAAACCGCACTGTCACTGAATCCACAAATCCCACGAGCACTTAGGCCTCAAACCCCTATCACTGAACCCCCAATTCCCACTAGCATTGAACCCCGATATCCAACTAACACCGAACCCCCAAATCCCACTAACAGTTAGGCCCCAAACGACACTTTCACTGTGCCCACAAATCCCACTAACACCCAAATCCCACTAACACCTGAACACACAAATCCCACTACCACTGAACCCTAAATCCAACTAAAACTTAGGCCTCCAACCCAACTATCACTGAACCCCCAAATCCAAATAAAACATTGGACCCCCAACCCCACTAACACTTGACCCCCAAATCCCACTGAGACGTAGGCCTCAAATTCCACTATCGCCGAACCCCCAAATCCCACTGACACTTAGCCCTCAACCCCCACTATCACTGAATCCCCAAATCCCACTGACACTTATGCCTGAAACCCCACTATCACTGAACTCCAACCAACTATCACTGAACCCCCCCCAAATCCCACTACCACTGAATCCACAAATCCCACTATCACTGAACCCACAAATCCCACTAACACTTCGGCCTGAAACCCCATTATCACTGAACCCAAACCAACCATCGCTGAACCCACAAATCCCACCAATACTTAGGCTTGACATTCCACTGTCATTGAATCCCCAAATCCCACTGTCACTGAACCCCCAAATCCCACTGACACGTAGGCCTCAACCCCCACTCTCACTGAACCACCAAATTCTACTGATACTTAGGTCACAAACCCTACTCTTGCTGAACCCACAAATCCCACTGACACTTAGGCCTCAAATCCCACCCTCACTGAACACCCAAATACCACTGACACTTAGGCCTCAAACTCCACTATCACTGAACCCCCAAATCCCACTGACACTTAGGCCTCAAACTCCACTATCACTGAACACCCAAATCCCACTCACACTTAGGCCTCAAACTCCACACTCACTGAACCCCCAAATCCCACTGATACTTAGGCCTCAAATCCCAATATCACTGAATCCCCACATCCCACTAACACCGAACCCACAAATCCCACTAAAACTGAACACCCAAATCCAACTAATACATAGGCCTCCAACCGCACTATCAAAGCACCCAGACTAGCGGGTTTTAACCCAGTAAAGATACACACAGACACACACATAGACACACATCCCGCTACAATTCCAGTTTAAGAAATAATTTCCATTCACATTATAGGCAGTAATATCTCTTCATGACAAAGAGGGCAGTCATATCACAAGAGCGTAAAGGAAGAGCACCGAGCAAGATATACCAACATTTGGAATTTAATGTGAGCTTACGAATTAGCAGCAAAAGTCAGCCAATTGGCCTCTCAAATCTGCTGTGCTATTCAATAAGATCAGGGCTGATCTGAATGTAATAAATCACTGAAGTGCTGCAATAGAGTGGGTGATATTTATGAACGAGTGTGAGGTCTGGAGTTGGAACTGGTTGTCTTTTAGCTGGCAATGCTACATCAGGAAGAATGCAACTTTCGTTCATGTGCTAGTTAATTAGCGTGATGAGAATTGTCTAATTGGCTCTCAGTGCCGAATCTATCCTACAACGTCAGGAATTAAATTGCTGCCATCTGTCTGTTCATTTAAAAAAAAAATCTAGCTTGGCTGATGTTGCAACTCCAGTCTCCCTATGGAAATCCTACAGGGTACAAATGAAAGGGTCTGGAAAGGTACTGAGTCAAAGCTGAATGCTGAGAGTTTGCCTCTGCACCACGGACGGGCAGATCACGTTACAGGGAACATGCTTGAAACATTTAACAATGTCATAAAAATATACTATGCCACCCTTGCTGTCACCGGTGTTCCTGGTAAGTGACTGTAAAGCGATGAAGTCGTGTTAATCTGTGTGTGAGCTGGTCTCATGTTTTGCTCTGTGACTGATAAGATTACTTGCTGATATAGATTTTACCGTTATAGAGCTACCCGGGCATTGCCCCAACTCCTTTAATTCAAATATCCTGAGCTGCCTCTGCAGTTTTATCCCATTGCCCGAAACTGAAGGTCAAACTTTTGCGGCATATCACAGAAGCTGCTAAGTTATTGTTTCTCGTGGTATGTCGGGTGCTGGTGAACCTGACCTCATTGCAGGCAATCCTCCGACATGGGAGGACCTGTCGGGGTAGAATTATTCTGAGTGTGGGCCACTGGTGGGGCGGTGGGGGGAGGGGGTTAAAACACCTGGTTCTAGTCACCACGATTCCCTGTGAATACCTGTCCCTGTAAGATTGTGGGAACCGTGGATCACTCTGACATTGCTCTGCGCGGACTGAATCATCCAGGTCTGTAACTGATTTTTTTTGTATGAGGGGTCAATTAAATTAAAACGCATGGGATTGGCGGCAGTGTATTGAGGTGGATAGAAAACTGGTTGGCAGATAGGAAACAAAGAGTAGGAATAAACGGGTCTTTTTCCAAATGGCAGTCGGTGACTAGTGGAGTACTGCAGGGATCGGTGCTGGGAGCCCAGTTATTCACAACACATATTAATGATTTAGATGAGGGAATTAAATGTAATATCTCCAAATTTGCAGATGACACAAAGCTGGGTGGGAGGGTGAGCTTTGAGGAGGATGCAGAGATGCTTCAGTGTGGACAAGCTGAGTGAGTGGACAAATGCATGGCAGATGCAGTATAATGTGGATAAATGTGAGGTTATCCATTTTGGTAGCAAAAACAGAAAGGCAGATTATTATCTGAATGGCTATAAATTGAGAGAGGGGAATGTGCAACGAGACCTGGGTGTCCTTATACGCCAGTCGCTGAAGGTAAGCATACAGGTGCAGCACTGGTAAAGAAGGCAAATGGTATGTTGGCCTTCATAGCCAGAGGATTCGAGGACAGGAACAGGGATGTCTTGCTGCAATTGTACAGGGCCTTGGTGATACCACACCTGGAATATTGTGTGCAGTTTTGGTCTCCTTATCTGAGGAAGGATGTACTTGCTATAGAGGGAGTGCAGCGAAGGTTTACCCGACTGATTCCTGGAATGGCGGGACTGACATATGAGGAGAGATTGAGTCGATTAGGATTATATTTGCTGGAGTTCAGAAGAATGAGGGGGGATCTCATAGAAACCTATAAAATTCTAACAGGACTAGACAGGGTAGATTCAGGAAGGATGTTCCCGATGGTGGGGGAGTCCAGAACCAGGGGTCACAGTCTGAGGATATGGGGAGGATTGAGATGAGAAATTTCTTCAGCCACAGAGTGGTGAGCCTGTGGAATTTCCTACCACAGAATGTAGTTGAGACCAAAAAATTGTATGCTTTCAAGATGGAGTTAGATATAGCTCTTGGGGTGAAAGGGATCAAAGGATATGGGGAGAAAGTGGGAGCAGGCTATTGAGTTGGATGATCAGCCATGATCATGACGAATGACGGAGCAGGATCGAAGGGCCGAATGGCCTACTCCTGCTCCTAGTTTCTATGTTTCTATAATTCCTGTCAATGATTCAGCGTCTTTAGACACGAAAACACGTAATTATGCAAGCTTGTTGCATAATGAATGATCTGCAATAGTGTAAGATCTACTGTGTGTGGGGTTTTATTTCAATTGCCTTGCTACAGATGTGAAACCCAGATTTTTAAAAACTGTTTTTTTTTTGCTTATGGCTCAGTAAAACTTTATTGAAAGCTAGAACCCTAATCCTGCCATAGATGGGGCATCCAGTCCCCGAGCAAGAAACCAATCACCAATTCTGGGTGTCTTTGTGCGTGGCCTAATGAAGGAACCAGACCGGTCAGTCATAAGCCCGAAAAAAGGTTTAAATAAAAAGTTCATAAAAAAATAGGTTAATTAACAAGCCACCAATTCTGATAATTGTCTGTCCACGCTCTTGTCCCCAATCTGGTAAACCCATATGCGGGTTGGTCAGGAAAGGGTTGGTGTCGGCAATGAAATGTTTTAAATTTTAGCTTCTTATCCAGATTTGGAAATTGAACCCTATCCTTACTGTCCAGAATAAGACAAAAATCTTTTAATTTGATTTATACTTGCTTCCCCCCTTTTCTTACAGTTAATGTAGTGGCGATTGTGACCCTGGCTCGGGGAAAATGCGGCCTCTCCAATTGTACCACTCGCTACCTGGTGGCCATGGCAATGGTGGATCTACTTTTCATTATCACTGATGTCATACTGTGGAGGATCAGTTATTATTATTTCCCGGGCTCTTTCCTGGACATTACCCCAGTATGCAGTGTGATCAATGTCCTCAATCGGGCAGCTACCGACTGTTCTGTCTGGTTCACCGTCACCTTCACCTTGGACCGATTTGTTGCCAGAGACTGAAAACAAAATATTGCACTGAGAAAACTGCGGCTGGGGTTCTAGCAATAACCTGCATTTTGCTCTGTTTAAAAAATTTCCCGTACTACTTTACACTTGAACCCCAATGGACAATTGAACACGTACCATGGTTCTGTGAGGTAAAGGCAGAATATTTCACTGAGCCTGGATGGATTGGATTTGACTGGTTCAATACGGCTTTAACTCCACTGCTTCCATTCGCTTTCATCCTGTTACTCAACGCTTTGACCGTCAGACACATTTTAGTGTCCAGTCGAGTCCGTAAGGGACTGAGGGGTCAGAGCCAGGGAGAGAATGGCAGTGACCCAGAGATGGAGAGCAGGAGGAGGTCTGTGATTTTACACTTCACCATCTCCGGCAGCTTCATTCTCCTGTGGTCGGTTTATGTTGTAGAATTCTTATATCATAACATCACAGGAACAGATCCCAGGGATTACAACGATTCAGAAAATATTTTTGGAAATGTAGGTGACATGCTGCAGGTTTTGAACTGCTGCACCAACACATTTATTTATGGGACGACCCAGTCCAGGTTTAGGGAGCAGTTGAAGATGGCGGTAAAATATCCGGTTACGTCAATTGTTCAGTTAATTGAAAACTGAAACTGAGAGGAGGCAGAGACAAGTCCATGATTGAATTATGTATGAATATATTTTTACATGCATGAATATAAGCGGAATATACATTAGCTGAGATGGCTAAAGCCTTGGTGGGAAAGCAATTTTGAAGGGAGATCCTTTATAGAGCTAGAGAGGCAAAGAGGGGTGGGGAAGGTAGTCAAGAGTAAGACCAATGTCGGAGCAATTAAAATTAGGGATGCACATGAGGACAGAATTGGATTAGCACAGATATCCCGGAGCGCTGTGCGGCTGAAGGAGATTAAAGTGATAGGGCCATGGAGGGATTTGTAAACAAAGGAAGGGGGAGAAAATGCAATCAATGAGTTGCTTGACTGGGAGGCAATGTCGCTCACCCATAACAGAGCGAGGGGGGAATTGGGAATTGGACTACCTGTGCGTTACAACACGGGCAGAAGGGTTTCAGATGGCCTCCTGTTTACTGGGGTAAAATGTAGGAGCTGAGAAAGAAGCACATTAGAATAACTTAGTCTAGAGGAGGCAAAAACATGAATGAGGGTTCCCGCAGCAGATCAGCCGAAACAGGCGTAAGTTCAGGTTCCGTTAAAAGGTGGAAGTAGGCCATCTTACCCATGAAATGAATGTACAACACAGGCTCAAATGTGGTTGACTTTTAACTGCCCCCTGAAATGGCCGAGCAAGCCATTCGATTCAAGGGCAGTTGGGGAAGGGCAATGAAGGCTGACCTTGTCGGAGATGCACCGACCCCCCCATGACATTTAACATTTGGAAAATGTGAATCTGCAGTTGTGGCGAGGCTGGCTGAATCTCAGAATGCGGACAAGGAGGACGATGGGGGGCGGGGGTCAGTAGCTTAAAGCAAAATGGAATTGGATCGGGGATCGAGAACAACGGCCTCAGTCTTTCCCAAAACTGGATGTGGGGTAGGGAGCATCGCAGGGGTTGGGAGAAGTGACACTGAAAGCTCCCATGTTGCCTTTGAATCGGGCCACTGAGGGGAAATGCACAGCTGAGGAATAGGATGGGGCCAAGGGGAAATCCTTGGCAGCGCCAGAGATAAGGCTCTGGCAGCAGGAGGTGAAGCAATTCCAACTGATTTGCTGGCTACCTTGAGCCTTTTCTTATTCATTCATGGGATATGGGCATCACTGACTAAGCTGGCATTTATTGCCCATCCCTAATTGCCCTTGTTCAGAGGGTCAGGAGTCACATATAGGCCCAGGCCAGATAAGGACAGAAGATTTCCTTCACTAAAGGGCATTAGTGAACCAGATGGTTTTTAGAATTTCAGACCTTCAATTCCAGGTTTTTATTTAATTCAATTCAATTTGCTACGGGGAGAATTTGAACCCAGATCCCCAGAACATTACCCTGTGTCTCTGGAATACCAGATTAGGGACAATGCCACTATGGCACCGACTCCCCCTATTAAGGCTTAGATTAAGAATAGGAAAACGTGAGAGATATCCATCCCAGCTGGATGTCAGTAAAGGGGCGTTGCGAGGACGGGTGTTAGGAGCTGCAGGCAGGTCGAGAAACCCCTAGCAACCAACCCCCAATTCCCACTAACACAGAGCCCACAAATCCCACCGAACCCCTAAATCCCTCGAACACTGAACCCATAAATCCCACTAACAGCTGGGAACCAAACCGCACTTCACTGAACCCACAAATCCCATTGAACCTCCCAGGTCCCACTAACACTGAACCCACAAATCCCACTGAACCCCTAAATCCCTCGAACACCGATCCCACTGTGCCCACAAATCCCAATGTGCATGTATGTGTGTCTGTTTGTGTATGTGTGTCTGTTTGTGTTTGTGTGTCTGTTTGTGTGTGTGTGTCTGTTTGTGTATGTGTGTCTGTTTGTGTGTGTGTGTGTGTGAATGTGTGCCTGTTTGTGCGTGTCTGTGTGCGTATATGTGTGTCTGTTTGTGTGTGTGAATGTGTGCGTGTTTGTGTGTGTGCGTGTCTGTTTGTGCCTGTGTGTGTGCATGTCTGTTTGTGTGCGTGTCTGTGTGTGTCTCCCCTGCACTTTCTTCCTCTCTGTAGCAGCAGGGAAGACCACAGGGTGCATTGGGCCTGCTCCACTGTTATGGAGAAGCCCTTTGTCTGACTGAGGCCCTTTACAATTGCAGGATGCGCTTGCATGACCATTCTGCTGCAACGAAGCCAGCACACCAGAGTTGGGAGATTTCTGGTGGTCAGCCCTGAGCCCTTACTCGCTGATCTTGGTGATGTTTATTCTGCTCTGTCAATCAGAGGCAGCGCCACATCCTGGCAGTGGCAACACCAAAAGACAGTCCCTCCCTTCTCTTCCCCAACCCCCTCCCCAGATAATAACCCCCCCACAAACCCCACGGCTGTGCCTATCTTCATATCTGGACAGATCCTTAGTTGATCCAGTTTATGGAATCCTAGGTGTAAACCATCCATTTAAGAGCTTCAAACACTCTGACGTAGCTCTGGGATGCTCTCAGTTGCTGTGTTTATTCAGTAATTGAATAATTGATGCAAACGGATATGTCACCGCGTTCTTGACCTGCTCTCTGAACTTAGACTAAGTCACCCCATAAATAAATGTGTTTGTGCAGCAACTTGAGTTCACCAGCATAAACCCAACTTGCCCAAATATCTATTCAGCTTGAGCGTCACACTCTGAATCTATCCCTGCAATATTGTAATATAAGAAATCGATAACATTCATGAGCCACAGGAGTATGAAACTGCCGGAGATGGTGAAGAGTAAAATCACAGACTTCCTCCTGCTCTCTATCTCTGGGTCACTGCCATTCTCTCCCTGGCTCTAACCCCTCAGTCCTTTACGGACCTGACTGGAGACTAAAATGTGTCTTGACGGTCAGGGAGTTGAGCAGCAGGATTAAAGCGAATGGGAGCAGTGGGGTTAAAACCTTATCAAACCAGTCAAATCCAATCCACTGGGGCTCAGTAAAATAGCTTCGCTTATCCTTGCAGAACCACGGTACGTTTTTGATTAGTTTTACGTGTTCATGTATAAAGTAGAAGGGGCTGCTTTTTAAACAGAGCAGGATGCCGGCGGTTGCTAGCACCACAGCCGCAGTTTTCTCGGTGCAATATTTTATATTCAGTTTCTGGCAACAAATGGCCACAAATTGGTCAAAGCAGAAAGTGACGGTGAACCAGACAGAACAGTCGGTAGCTGCATGGCTCAGAACATAGGTAACACTGCACATAGGGGTGATACTTACGAAAGACAATGGGGAGTAATAATCATTGAGGCGCCTCAGTATGACCTCAGGTGCTATGAACAGTAGATCCGCCGTTGCCATGGCCACCAGGTAGTGAGTGGCGCAGATGGAGAGGCCGCACTTTTCCTGGGACAGGATCACAATCGCCTGTAAATTAGCTGAAAGAGACAGAAGGGGAAATAGACTGAAATTTACTGATAAGACATTGTCCTTGTCTGACCCAGACAGCAAAGTCTGGATTTTGGCCCAAATATATGTTGGGTTATGATCAGGTATGTGGTTCAGATGATAAGAAATAATAAAAAAAAAACATCCCTGACCCTAACCTGCCCACCTTCTGTTTAACAGGGTTAGAACATGGTGCATGTTTGCCATTTGAACATTATAATAATGCTGGAAGTCCCTCCTGTTTTCCAGGATTACTGTTGCTAAGCCGGTTTCCTGGGACTTGCAACATAGGCAGTGAGAGGGAGGCACATAGAGATTCACGGAGCAGGTGAGTGCATTGCTGCAGCACTATTTAGTGCCAGCAAAGAAAAAATCACTTCACCAAACACCCCCGCCCTGTATCTGGTCACTCTCTCCTTAGCCCCCACCTATCGCTGGCCTTCTATCCGGCTTCACCTGCTCCACCCCCCCTTAAACAGTATAAATTTCATCACATTTCTACTCTTTAGCTCTGAAGAAGTCATGCGGACCCGAAACGCTAACTGTGTTTCTCTCTCTACAGATGCTGCCAGACCTGCTGAGATATCCCAGCATATTTGACTTAACATCAGGATCGTGCCGATCGGGTGTCTGTACAACGGTGACCACTAGATCAACAGGCAACGTTATCAATCACAGAGAAACAGAGATCAGTTTGGAAAGAGATGTAAACAATCTCAATGGTTGTAGCCACTTACCGGGGACGCCTATAAACGCCAGGGCTGCGTAGCACAATTTCTTAAAACTGTTAAACATCTCGAGCATTCTCTCTGCGTGAATGATCGGTTGTTTTGATCTCTGTGTTGGGCTCTGCACCTGTGCATTTCCAAGTCCTTATCTTATACCCTGCAGTATTCCCAGCTGAATGCTGACATTGCAACATCTAGCAAGTTCGATTATTTTTCTCAATCATTGGAATAAACAGACGACAACAGGGAGTTAAGTAACTGACTATGTTTCGCGCCGTTGCTCAACTGGAAGATCTGATCTCGCTCATTAACTGACACATTTTGAACGTCTCATTTCGGTTCTCTCAAAAATCAATTCTACGTTTTCAGTTGACTGGTAAATGTTCTTTTCTTTTTCACTGCTTCGGCCTCTCAGTCATTACATCCTAATTGTTCTGGTTTCTCAGGGCTGCTCTGCTGGAACTGCATGGCCTGGATCCTTTCTCCGTAACTAAAGCCATTCAGTCACTAGTCAAAGTGCAGTGGGTCCAGGGCCCACATTTCCCTTCAACTTTTGACGAGCATTTTTTCCTTTATTCATTCACGGGGATGCGGGCTTCGCTGGCCAGGCCCAGCATTTATTGCCCATCCCTAATTGCCTCCCCTCGAGAAGGTGGTGGTGAGCCGCCTTCTTGAACTGCTGTAGTCCCTTTGGTGTAGGTGCACCCACAACGCTGTTAGGGAGGGAGTTCCAGGATTTTGACCCAGCGACAGTGAAGCAGTTGTGGGATGTTCATATTTGGGCTTATACAATAGGGTGGCTGTGGTGGGGATGAGACCGTTGTTCACCTCCTTGTGGAACGTGCCTTTGCAAAGAAGGTCCGGAGAGAGATGCAGTGGGTTCTGTCGAGGTTCATCCCGAGCAGTTCTGTGACACAGGACTCTGTGCTCTACGGGCTGTTCCCAGGGACACACACCGAGACAAACATCAACTGCAGCTGGAGGATCATCATCTCAGTGAAAGACACTCTTTGGTCTGCCTGAAACTTGTTGGTCTTCCAGCGTAAAGAGTTGTCCCCGACCGAATGTTGCAGACTGGCACATTCCAAGGTCCAGGACTAGGTGCTGAGGGACGCACTAAAGCTGGGGGCAGCCGCTGCAAAGGCGCAATGGGAAAAGGTCGCTGTCTAAGACCTTTCTGCCATAGTGCACCGAGGGGCTGGGAATTGTATAGAGCCCCTCTGGCTGTACAGCTCACAATGAATGTCTGCATTGAATACTAATTGTATTATAATTGTATTGAAGCACCTCAGAGTGCAACACGATGTATGTCGATAACTCCAATCCCATTGCACTGTCCGACTGTAATGACCATATTGAAATGACTGTAATATTCATTGATTGTATTGAAGCACCTCGTGACCCATGTGTAAAAGTTGAATCTGATTGTACTTTTTGTGATGGCGATTTTGAAATGCTCGTTCAGATGTTTTATGAATCAAGTTTATGTTTCCAAAAACAAAAAGATTGGGGCTATAAAATAATAGTTACGGGCGAACTTGTGTAAGTTCGGGCTACTTACAAACCTGAGGAAATAGCCTCATCTACTTGTAACTCACATCAATGACGTGCGAGAGGGAGGAGTGGGTGGTGGATCCTTCCTGGACACCACAAAGGTGAAGCGGGAAAGGAAGCTGTGAGGGGGAAGCCAATGGGGCTGCAAAACGATACGTGCAGGTTAAATGAATGGGTGGGAGATGGCAGGTAGACCTAACGTTAGGAAATATGAGCTATTCAGTTTGGCAGGGAGAATAAAACAAGGATTATGGGCAGAATATCCTCGTCGGTGTGCAGGGGACGGGCCTGACCGGCCGACGGGTAAAACGACACACCATGAGGCTGTGCGTCCGCCAAACTGTCAAGGGCCTATTGAGGCCACAAAAAACTCAGTCCCTCCCTTATACCCCTCCCGAGTGCTGGACCTTCCTCCACATATCCAAACCTCTCCCACTCTCGAGCAATTGCGTCCCCACAGCCATCCCTGCACCTGCAACGCCCTCCAGCAGACTCGCACTCTGCATCTCTGTAACTGAACCCAGCCTTACACACCCCACTATCTTTGCAAACTCCCGAAATTCTCCCTATCGCTGGTGATAGAACCCACGGTTCACAGGAACAGCAGGAGAGTGTGTGCCAGCTGCTGCCTGAACAGACAAATTGCTGAATTTCCTGTTGGCTGCACTAACCCTGGTGACAAAACATATATTTCATGGGCC